>NC_048233.1:35045207-35121165 GCF_002007445.2 Ailuropoda melanoleuca
CAGTCAAAACTAGAGGCTCTGACGGCCAGGGTCACCGAGGCAGAGGAACGCGTTAGCGAATTGGAGGATGGGTTAGTAGAAGAAAAAACGAAAATAGAAGCTGGTCTTAAAAAAATCCACGCCCACGAATGTAGATTACGGGAGATTACTGACTCTATGAAACGATCCAATGTCAGAATCATCGGCATCCCTGAAGGGGTGGAGAAAAACAGAGGTCTAGAAGAGATATTTGAACAAATTGTAGCTGAAAACTTCCCTAATCTAGCAAGGGAAACAAGCATTCGTGTCCAAGAGGCAGAGAGGACCCCATCCAAGCTCAACCAGGACAAACCTACGCCACGGCATGTCATAGTGCAATTCGCAAATATTAGATCCAAGGATACAGTATTGAAAGCGGCCAGGGCAAAGAAATTTCTCACGTACCAAGGCAAAGGTATCAGGATTACGTCAGACCTGTCTACAGAGACCTGGAATGAGAGAAAGGCTTGGGGGGGCATTTTTAAAGCTCTTTCAGAGAAAAACATGCAGCCAAGGATCCTTTATCCAGCAAAGCTGTCATTCAGAATTGATGGAGAAATAAAGACGTTCCAAAATCGCCAATCATTAACCAATTTCGTAACCACGAAACCAGCCCTACAGGAGATATTAAGGGGGGCTCTATAAAGGTAAAAAGGCCCCAAGAGTGATACAGAGCAGCAAGTCACAACCGATACAAAGACTTTAAAGAGAAATGGCATCATTAAAATCATATCTGTCAATAATCTCTATCAATCTAAATGGCTTAAACTCTCCCATAAAACGCCACAGGGTTGCAGATTGGATAAAAAGACATGACCCATCCATTTGCTGTCTACAAGAGACTCATTTTGAACCCAAAGATGCATTCAGACTTAGAGTAAGGGGATGGAGTACCATCTTCCACGCAAATGGACCTCAAAAGAAAGCTGGAGTAGCAATTCTCATATCAGATAGACTGGATTTTAAACTAGAGGCCATAGAGAGAGATACAGAAGGGCACTATATTATTCTTAAAGGAAGTATTCAACAAGTGGATATGACAATTATTAATATATATGCCCCCAACAGGGGAGCAGCAAGATACACAAGCCAACTCTTAACCAAAATAAAGAGACATATAGATAAGAACACAGTAATAGTAGGGGACCTCAACACCCCACTATCAGAAATAGACAGAACACCCTGGCAAAAACTAAGCAAAGAATCAAAGGCTTTGAATGCCATACTCGACGAGTTGGACCTCATAGATATATATAGAACACTACACCCCAGAACCAAAGAATACTCATTCTATTCAAATGCCCATGGAACATTCTCAAGAATAGATCATGCTCTGGGACACAAAACAGGTCTCAGCCAATACCAAAAGATTGAAATTATCCCCTGCATATTCTCAGACCACAACGCTCTGAAATTGGAACTCAACCACAAGGAAAAACCTGGAAGAAACTCAAACACTTGGAGGCTAAGAACCATCCTGCTCAAGAATGACTCGATAAACCAGGAAATCAAAAAACAAATTAAACAATTTATGGAGACCAACGAGAATGAATACACAACGGTCCAAAACCTATGGGATACTGCAAAGGCAGTCCTAAGGGGGAAATACATAGCCATCCAAGCCTCACTCAAAAGAATAGAAAAATCTAAAATGCAGTTTCTATATTCTCACCTCAAGAAACTGGAACAGCAACAGAGGGACAGGCCTAACCCACTGACAAGGAAGGAGTTGACCAAGATTAGAGCAGAAATCAATGAATTAGAGACCAGAACCACAGTAGAGCAGATCAACAGGACTAGAAGCTGGTTCTTTGAGAGAATCCATAAAATTGATAGACCACTGGCAAAACTTGTCCAAAAACAAAGAGAAAGGACTGAGATTATTAAAATTATGACTGAAAAGGGAGAGGTCACGACCAGCACCATTGAAATTGCAAGGATTATTAGAAACTTTTATCAACAGCTATATGCCAAAAAACTAAACAATCTGGAAGAGATGGAGGCCTTCCTGGAAACCTATAAACTACCAAGACTGAAACAGGAAGAAATAGATTTCTTAAATAGGCCAATTAACTATGAAGAAATTGAGTCAGTGATAAACAACCTTCCAAATAATAAAACTCCAGGCCCAGACGGTTTTCCTGGGGAATTCTACCAAACATTCAAAGAAGAAATAATACCTATTCTCCTAAAGCTATTTCAAAAAATAGAAACAGAAGGAAAGCTACCAAACTCATTCTATGAGGCTAATATTACCTTGATCCCCAAACCAGGCAAAGACCCCCTCAAAAAGGAGAATTACAGACCGATTTCTCTAATGAATATGGATGCCAAAATCCTCAACAAGATCCTTGCTAATAGAATCCAACAGTACATTAAAAGGATTATCCATCATGACCAAGTGGGATTCATACCTGGGATGCAAGCATGGTTCAACACTCGCAAATCAATCAATGTGATACATCATATCAACAAGAAAAGACTCAAGAACCATATGATCCTCTCAATTGATGCAGAAAAAGCATTTGACAAAATACAGCATCCTTTCCTGATTAAAACCCTTCAGAGTGTAGGAATAGAGGGTACATTTCTCAATCTCATAAAAGCCATCTATGAAAAGCCTACTGCAAGCATTATTCTCAATGGGGAAAAGCTGGAAGCCTTTCCCTTAAGATCAGGAACACGACAAGGATGCCCACTCTCGCCACTATTATTCAACAACATAGTACTAGAAGTCCTTGCAACTGCAATCAGATGACAAAAAGGGATCAAAGGTATCCAAATTGGCAAGGAAGTCAAAATGTCTCTCTTCGCAGGTGACATGATTCTCTATATAGAAAACCCAAAGGAATCCACTCCCAAACTATTAGAAGTTATAGAACAATTCAGTAAGGTGGCAGGATACAAAATCAATGCCCAGAAATCAGTTGCATTTCTATACACGAATAACGAGACTGAAGAAAGAGAAATTAGGGAATCCATCCCATTTACAATAACACCAAAAACCATACGTTACCTTGGAATTAACTTAACCAGAGACGTAAAGGACCTATATCCTAGAAACTATAGATCACTCTTGAAAGATATTGAGGAAGACATAAAAAGATGGAAAAATATTCTATGCTCATGTATTGGAAGAATTAACATAGTTAAAATGTCCATACTGCCCAGACCAATCTACACTTTCAATGCTATCCCGATCAAAATACCGAGGACATTTTTCAAAGAACTGGAACAAATAGTCCTTAAATTTGTATGGAACCAGAAAAGGCCCCGAATCTCCAAGGAACTGTTGAAAAGGAAAAACAAAGCTGGGGGCATCACAATGCCGGATTTTGAGCTGTATTACAAAGCTGTGATCACAAAGACAGCATGGTACTGGCACAGAAACAGACACATAGTGGGCTTTGCCCTTTGCCCTTACCCTTCCTGCCCGCCTGCCTTGAGCACAGATGAAGTCCTATGAATGGGAGAAGCCTCCTTGCAAAGATGAGGCAATGAACCTGAGGCTGAAAACCACATGCTTGAGATGGCAGAAGAAAGTTGGAGACAGACTGGGTTGTCAGTGGCACCTTTGAGTCATGATAGCCCTTGGCCCCCGTTATATGAGGAAAACAAACCCCTTAGTGGTTTAAGCCACTGGTTTTCAGTTTTGTGTCACTTCTGGCTGGATAAAGTCTCAACCAGGTCCTTCTGCTGAGGCCTTCCGGTCAGGACACATTCCTTCATTCCCATCACATATCCAGCCTTGTTCTAATGGCCCAGCAGTCTTGTGGGGCTCTGTCTGCCTGGCCACATCCAGGTGTGAGGAGCAGACAGATCCATCCATCCGTCTGTCTGTCTCCCTACCTGCCTACCTGAATCCATATAGCCATACATATCAGGTGATGCTGAACAGACGAAATGACCCCCCTCCTCCCAGCCTTGTCTCCTGGAAATCAGCTCCAGACCCCTGGACTTCTCATCAGCCTGCATGCAAATGATTCCTGGAGTTTCCAAGAACAGGGAGGCCAGCATGGGTGTGACTGCCGGCTGGAAACTAACATGTCCAGCTGCTGGGGTGCTGGTGAGTTTCCATTTCATGACCCGATGACCAGCTGTTTGCTCTACAATGACCTGTACGCTGCCGGAGGCATTTTAGGCACTTTCCGCTATTGTGCGTTAGTTCATAATAAAATCGTTTGGAAGCTTAAAAAGAAAAAAAAAAAGTTGAAAATTGAGCTACCCTATGATCCAGCCATTGCACTACTGGGTGTTTACCCCAAAGATACAGACGTAGTGAAGAGAAGGGCCATATGCACCCCAATGTTCATAGCAGCATTGTCCACAATAGCTAAATTGTGGAAGGAGCCGAGATGCCCTTCAACAGATGACTGGATTAAGAAGCTGTGGTCCATATATACAATGGAATATTACTCAGCTATCAGAAAGAACGAATTCTCAACATTTGCTGCAACATGGACGGCACTGGAGGAGATAATGCTAAGTGAAATAAGTCAAGCAGAGAAAGACAATTATCATATGATTTCTCTCATCTATGGAACATAAGAACTAGGATGATCGGTAGGGGAAGAAAGGGATAAAGAAAGGGGGGTAATCAGAAGGGGGAATGAAACATGAGAGACTATGGACTATGAGAAACAAACTGAGGGCCTCAGAGGGGAGGGGGGTGGGGGATTGGGATAGACCGGTGATGGGTAGTAAGGAGGGCACGTATTGCATGGTGCACTGGGTGTTATACGCAACTGATGAAGCATCAAACTTTACATCGGAAACCGGGGATGTACTGTATGGTGACTAACATAATATAATAAAAAATCATTGAAAAAATCTGAAATTTTTATCTATATATTAGCACCAAAATTCTAGATTTTTGGCATAATAGCCTTTTGGTATCATTCAGGATTTGGCCTCTTCAGTACTGCATTTACTAAAAGGTTTATGGTTGTTTTTTTTTTTTAAACTTGATGTCATAGATGCTTATAAGTGGTACTATTATGGGGAGAAGTCATATTTTAAGAATAAAGCATAAGGAAGCAGCCAAATTTAATAGCAGAAAGATAGATGGAAGGTACTGCGGTGTTCGGTAAATCCTGTCGTTGATATTGTGACGTTTAGCTGCTATAGAAAAGCATTGTGTTTTTTCACTTGAGTGGTAAATTGAGAAGTAGGAGTCTGAGAAACCGTGACATGTGCTAGCATTTTGAATGGAGTTTGGAACAAAGCATTGGAACAAAACTCAATTAAAAGCAAGTCAGGAAAGCCTCTGTGGATGAAGTTCTGGAGTAGCTTTTTCTTTACTCTGCACCTTGGAAAATTCCTCTTGTTTTAATTCTCTATTGATTTTGGTACAAATGACAAGATAATGGCCTTTGTTCAAATTTGGAAAATTACCTTTTTAATGAAATGGAATGTAAACAGCCAATGTTTTTGCTATTAAAAGAAAATCCATGTGGGCTTTATGTAAAAGAAAAACCTGTAAGGATTACCTTAGGTGTGAGCCAACTTCTCCAGTGTGTTACTTGAACATTTTTATGCAAAAAGTAAGCTCTGTTAAAAGGAGAAAAAAGTATTATATTGATTATATTCAACATTCTACAATTTGAATAGAATAGTTTTTGAGTATAAACACACACACACTATGCAATATGTGTGTATGTGTGTGTAGTTTCTATAAATTTGTGTATATATATTCATACACATATATTCATTTGTTTCAGGAAACTATAATATAGAAATAAAAAGGAAACTTGCTTTTCCTTTGGCAGGGAGTAGAAAACTGGAGAGGAGAGTTATAATGTGACCAGGGATCTTTTGTTCGGTCAGTGTAAAATCAGAAGAACAAAGAAGTCTTTTCCTTCCACTTGATTCCACAAATGCACATGTTTTAGGGAAATAAAGGAGGTATCTTGTTTGAGGTACAAAAGTAATTGTTTGATGTGAATACCTTCATAGGAAGCCACCAGAGTAAAATTTTCACATGGTTTGTGTTCCATATTGTATAATTTTATAGCAGTTAAATTAATATGATATACCACTATTTTCATGGTGTGAGATCCATTTTTATTACTGCTGTCTTACTAGATGAAGCAATTACCTTTAAGAATAGAAGCTAGGTAGAAAACGTCTCTTGACCAGAATTGTGTTAATCCCTGCTCTATTTTTTTTGTAATAATTCTTTATCGAAATTGTGCTTTTTAAAAGGCTTTGCTTTGTCATGGAGAGGTAGTAGCATTTATAACTTAACACTTTAACTTAAATAAGCTGGTGTTAGAAATAGATAACACACATCCATTTGGAGAAGTTAATGATATGGTAAAATAAATCCAGAGTTGCTTTTACCTATAACATAAAGCTTTTTTAAAAAAGATTGTTTTTAAGTTTTTATTTAAAATCCAGTTAGCTAACATACAGTGTAATATTAGTTTCAGGTATATAATATAGTGTTTAAACACTTCCATACAACACCCCATGCTCATCACAACAAGTGCACTCCTTAATACCCATCACCTATTTCACCCATTCCCCTCCCACCTCCTCTCTAGTGACCATCAGTTTGTTCTCTTTAGTTAAGAGTCTGTTTCTTAGGGTGCCTGGGTGGCTCAGTCGGTTAAGCGTCTGCCTTCAGCTCAGGTCATGATCCCAGAGTCCTAGGATTTAGCCCAACATCGGGCTCCC
Organism: Ailuropoda melanoleuca; assembly: GCF_002007445.2. Lineage (NCBI taxonomy): Eukaryota > Metazoa > Chordata > Mammalia > Carnivora > Ursidae > Ailuropoda > Ailuropoda melanoleuca. The sequence continues at coordinate 35,051,904 of NC_048233.1, forward strand.
TGCTCCCTCTCCCTCTGCCACTCCCCCTGCTGGTGCTCTCTCTCTCTTTCTCTCTCTGTGTCAAATAAATACATAAAATCTTTTTTTTTTGTAGTGTTCCATGATTCATTGTTTGCGTATAACACCCAAATGCTCATTGCAATATGTGCCCTCCTTGATACCCGTAAAATCTTAAAAAAAAAAAAAAAGTCTGTTTCTTGGTTTGCCTCCCTCTTTTTCCCCTTTGCTTTGTTTCTAAAATTCCACATATGAGTGAAATCATATATGGTATTTGTCTTTCTCTGACTGACTTATTTCACTTAGCATAATACTCTTCTAGCTCTATCCATGTCATTTCAAATGGCAAGATTTTATTCTTTTTTATGGCTGAGCAATACTCCATTGTATATATTATATACCTCTTCTTTATTTAGCAGTCAATGGACATCTGGGCTGTTTCCATAATTTGGCTATTATAAATAATGCTACTATAAACCTTGGGTGCATTTACCCCATTCAATTAGTATTTTTGTATTCCATGGGTAAATACCTAGTAGTACAATTGCTGGATCATAGAGTAGCTCTATTTTTAACTTTTTGAGAAACCTCCATACTGTCTTCCACATTGGCTGTACCAGTTTGCATTCCCACCAACAGTGCAGTAGGGTCCCCCTTTCTCCACATCCTCAGTAACACCTGTTGTTTATTGTGTTGTTGATTTTAGCCATTCTGACCAGTGTGAGGTGATATCTCATTAAAGTTTTGATTGCATTTCCGTGATGATGAGTGATGTTGAACATCTTTTCATGTGTCTATTGGCCATCTGGATGTCTTCTTTGGAAAAATGTCTATTCATGTCCTCTGCCCATTTTTTAATTGGATTATTCCTTTTAAAAATCTAATGTTTCCTGTATTTTGTTTAATCTTATTCCTTATGTCACTTAGAAAAACATGACTTCTCTTCTGCATTTATTATTTTAACAATTTCTTGCATGATACGGCAACTTTAAACTATCTAGATAAGAGGGCTGTCCTTAGAGATAATTAGCCATCTGATTGATCTGCCTGCCATTAGTGATGCTATACTTTCTTTGGAAATATTTGTCATTATACCTCTCATAAGGAAAAATAATGGAAAAACATTACTGTACATGAAAAGTGTAAATAGAAAATGCACATATTCCTACACCTGTTAAAACAAAATAAGCCATATTCTTTAGTCCATAATTTATTTCAGTGAAGGTGCATTTATATCCTGGAGGATCATATTAACATTTTCAAAGTAATAGAATTATTTAATGTTTTACAACAATTCAACTCAATAATTAGAAGCCCTGTTTTAGGCTGTAAAATGTTGCTTACTCGATTTTATGGCTTTTCAAAGAATTTAAAGAGTCCTCAATATACCTGCAAATAGGCTCAGATTACCTATATAACATTGTCTGTATTTGTAGGAAATTAAGTTAATATGGTAAAACTATCAGTTTAACAGTTAAATAGGAGATAACCTATTTATTCTGAAAAGGTTTTTCATGTGTTTATTTGTTCATTGTTTTCATCTCTGTTGTCTACCTAAAAATTCTCCCATTAGCTGTAAATTTGGAATCCATTCTCAGTGTGCTCTTTTGATTTTTTAAAAAAGATTTTATTATTTGAGAGAGAGAGAGAGAGCGTGTGCACGCACGTGCACATGCTTGCTGGCGGGTGGAGGGGCAGAGGGAGAGGGAGGGAGAGAATCTCAAGCAGATTCCCCGCTGAGCCTGGAACCTAACATGGGGCTCGATCTCATGACCCTAAGATCATGACCTGAGCTGAAATCCAGAGCTGGGCATTTAACTAACTGAGACACACAGGTGCCCCACCTTTTTGATTTTATAACTATTAATCAAGCTTCACCCTATGGCATTTGTTTTCCTCATCAAGCACATATGTGAACATTGTGCTGTTATTTTCAGAATGACCTATCAGCAGTGCTGTCCTTCTGAATATCTGTTCATCTGAATACTATGACTCTCAGGACATTGGGGACAGTGTTTCTGAAGGGAGGGTACATGTTGGGGGAGGTCGTTTAGAAGGCTACTCAGAGATCCTTCAGACAAGAAGGACATGATTGGGAAATGAGAAAGGCATAAGGAGAGCAGAGATGTCCCACCTGATTGCTGCAAGGGAAGAAAATGACAGTATGGGCAATTTTTGTTATTTAAATAGTGTGTGTGTTTATGTGTGTCAGAAGGACCAAACTACTCAGAGAACCAAAGAAATCTTATGAAACAGATGCTTTTCTAGATACCATAAAACCAACAAAAAGAAAAATAAGAAGATGTGGTTTGTCTACACAAAAATAATGTTGAATTTCATCATGTGTATGGATGTTTGCTAAGAGAACCAAAATAAATAATAATACTAAATAGCATACACTGAAGCTAGTCACATTTTTAAGCATTCTATAAACATTGCCACATTTAATCCTCACAACAACCCTATGAGTTATGGTCAGATAATGTAAGTTGCCCCCAAAGTGACAGAGCTGGAATTGGAAACCAAGCAGTATGATTCCAGAATATGTGCTATGGGGATAGTAGATGATAAACAAATGAAAAACAAAGAAGCAAAAGAAAAATACCAGCTGTGTAAAGATTGCTTGTTGAGAAATAGAATGATAGGAAAAAGAGTACGTGGTGACTATTTTTGACTAGGAGTTCAGGGAACACTTCCCTGAGGTTTCCGCTGAACACTCTATGACAAGAAGCCTGCAAAGCACAGATGAGAACAGCTAATGCAAAGGCCATACAGCAGGAAGGGGCTTGGTGTGAACCAGGAACAAAGGAAAGGCCAGATCAAAAATGGTTCCAGATTGGAGAGGGGGACTCTCAGTTTTATTCCATTGATCTGTATGTCTATCCTTATGCCATCAGTCCTTTGCATTTCCATATGAAATTTAGGATCAGCTCGATTCTGCCAGCCACAGCTGGAGTTTTGATAGGGATCACATTGAATCTATTTATTAATTTGAGGAATATTTCCATTTTGACAATATTAAGTCTTTCAATCTATGAGCATAAAATGCCTTATATTTATTTAGGTCTTCTTTAATTTCTTCCAACAACGTTTTGTAGTTTTCAGAGCACAAGTCTTGGACTCTAAACTTTATTCCTTAATATTTTATTCTTTTGATGCTATAATATGTGACATTTTTCTTAATTTCATTTTCAGATTGTTTATTGCTAGTGTATGGAAAAATTGTTGAGTTTTGTATAGTGATCTTACATCCCGCAACGTTGCTGAACTCCTTCATTAATTCTAATTATTGTGTATCTCTGTGTGTGTTTGTATGTGTATGTCTGTATTCCTTAGAATTTCTATATAAAAGATCATATAATTTGTTAATAAACAGGGTTTTATTTCTTTTGTTCCAGTTTGGATTCCTTTTGTTCGTTCTTCCTGCCTAATTACCTAGTTAGAATCTAGTACAGTGTTGAATAGTGTCTTGTAAGAGTGGTCATCCTTGTCTTTTATCTGATATTAATAGGAATGCTTTCAGTTTTCATCACTATGATTTTAGATGTAGGGTTTTTCATAGATAGCTTTTATCAGTTTAAGGAAGTTTCCTTCTATTGTTGGAGTGATTTTGTCATGAAATGATGTTGCATTTTGGAGTTGGCTTTGCCAAATGATTTTTTTCTATCTATTAAGATGATAGTGTGATTTCTTGGGGTCCATTTTTCTGTTAACATGGTACATTATACGGACATTTTCACATGTTAAACAAATTTTACATTCTTGGGATAAGTTCTAATTGATCATTGTGTATGATCTTTTCTATGTTGCTGGATTCTGTTAAGCTAATATTTCTTTAAGGCTTTTTTCATCTATATTCTTAAGAAATATGGTCTTGTAATTTTCTTTTCTTATGATATTTTTGTTCAGTTTTGATACCAGAGTAAGCCAGCGTCATGGAATAAGTAGCGATGTATTCCCCTCTCTTATATTTTTGGAGTAGAGTGTAAAGGATTGATATTAACTTTTCCTTTCAACCTTGGGTAGAATTTACTAGTAAAGTCATCTGGACATGAGCTTTCCTTTGTGGAAAATTTTTAAATTACTACTTCCATCTCTTTACTTGTTATATGTCTTTTTAGATTTTCTATTTACTCTTGATTTGGTTTTACTTGTTTGTGTTTTTCTAGGAAGATATCCATTTCATCTAGGTTATCTAGTTTGTTGGCATTCAGTTGTTTAGAGCATTCCCTTATAATCTTTTTGTATTTCTGCAAGGTCAGTACTGATGTCTCCGTTTTCATTATTAATTTTAGTAATTTGAATCTTCTTTATTTTTTTTAATCTTGGTCAGTCTAGCTAAAGATTTGTAAATTTTGTTGATCCTTTCAAAAAATCAGTTTTCTATTTTGTTGGTTGTATTGTTTTCCTCTTCTCAGTTTATTTCTGTACTAATATTTATTATTTCTCTTGAGCAAATTGACATCTGTTGCTTATCACCAGCAACTTATCACCAGCAACTGCTTATTACCAGGAGAAATCTGTCTACTGTCTACTGCTTCTTGGTATCAGGGTTGTTAAGGAAAATACATTGTAGTGAGGTACTAGATATAACAATGCTTTACTCAAATAGAGGAGACAGAGTGAGATCAGCTTTAGTAGTGGGCATAGGTCTTCTATTCATCTTTATCGCAAGTGGGTTCCTCCCAGCAGCAGTTGGCCTCTCCTATTCTCCTATTCACCTATCCTATGCTCCAGAAAGAAAACTCTGTCCCCTCCCTTCAGGGAACAGGTAGAATAGTGGGGTTGGCCAGATGCCGTATTATACACGTGCTTAAGCAGAACAAAGGGTCTGAAACAGGGAAAGATACTCCCACACAGGAGTTGTAGTACAGCATAGGCTGTAAGGACTTTTTAGCTCCTGATAAGGAAGTGTTCCAGGCCCAAGGTTCATTTTAATGCAGTTGTGTGGGGGTCTGTGGCATTCAAAAGCCTGCATGTACAAGACAGTCATTCCCAACAATTTCCTTTGTTTTGTGCTTTGGTTCTAGCTTGGTCTTCTTTTTCTTATTTCTTTAAGGTGTGTAAGGTTAAGTTACCTATTTGAGATCTTTCTTCTTTTTCAGTGTAAGCATTTACAGCTCTAACTTTCTCTCTAAACAGTGCATCCCATAAGTTTTGATTGCTGTGCTTTTTTTTCACTCATTTAAAAATAGTTTCTAATTTCCTTGCAATTTATTCTTTGACAGATTGGCTGTATAGGAGTGTATGTTTGATTCCACATATTTGTGATTTTCCCAAATTTCCTTTTCCACAGTGGTCAGACAACACACTTTGTATTATTTCAAATCTTTTAAATTTATTGAAGCTTGGTTTATGGCCCAACATATCCTGCAGACTGTTTTATGTGTACTTGAAAATAATGTATATTCTGCTTTCGTTAGGTGGAGTATTCTAAACATGTCTGTTAGGTCCAGTTAATTTATGGTATTGTTCAAGTCTTCTATTTATTTGCTGATATTCAGTCTATTGTTCAATCCATTATTGAAAGTGAGGTATTGAATCTTCCAACTATTTTTGATTTATCTATTTCTCCTTTCAATTCTGTCAGTTTTGGTTGTTGTATTTTGGGTTTCTGTTGTTAGGTTTATATGCATTTATAATTGTATACATTTTGATGGTTTGGCTCTTTTATTATTATACAATCTATTTCTTTTAAGATCTGTTTGTCTGATATTAGTGTAGTCACTCCAAATTTCTTTGGGTTACATTTTGCGTAAGGTATCTTTTTTCATACTTTTACTTTCAAACTATTCATATCTTAGAATCTGAAGTGTTTCTCTTGTAGATATATATATTTAAAAATCCACTCTGTCATCCTCTGCATTCGATTTTTAGTGTTTAATCTGATTAAATTTAATGTAATCATAAATATGGTAGGAATTGTGTCTGCTATTTTGCTAATTGTTTTCTATATGTATTATGTGTTTTCATACCTGTATTTTGCTATTATTACCTTCTTTATATATATATATAATATATATAAATATATATATAAAATATATATAAAAATATATATATATATTTTTCTAGTGTACCACTTAAATTCTCTTTTTGTTTCTCTTACTATATATTTTAAAAGTCATTTTAATAGTCATTTTCCTGGCAGTTACAACTGACATTCTAACTTAAAGCAATCTAGTTTGGATTAATACCAACTTAATTATCTTTCATGTAGAGGAACTTTTAATTTTAGTGAAGTGAAATTTATTAATTCTTTTTTTCATGGATTGTGCCTTTTGTGTTTCACCTAGAACCTCATTGCCAGACCTAAAGTCACCTATATTTTCTCTTATATTACCTTCTGGAGGTGCTTTGTTTTGTTTTGTTTTAGCATTTAGGCTTATGGTACATTTTGAGTTAATTTTTCGTTTTCACAAAAATGTCCTCACAGCCTGTGTTTTCAGCATAAGGCCATTGTCTAGATTTTTTGTTGTTGTTGTATGTGAATGCCCATTTATTCTAACATTATGTTGAAAAGACTGTATTTTCTCCAATGGATTGCCTTTGTTCCTTTGTGAAAGGTCTACTGACTATATTTGACTATATTTGTGTGGCTGTATTTCTGGGCTCTCTGTTTTGTTCCATTAATTTTGTCTATTTGTCTATGTCTTTCACCAATACCACGCTGTCTTGATTACTATAACTTTGTAGAAGACTTGAAGTCATTCCCAACAATTTAGGTAGTGTCAGTTATCTAATTTTATCCTTCTTCACCTTGTTGGCTGTTCTGGATCTTTTCACTTTCCATAATAAACTCTAGAATCAGTTTGTTGATATCCACAAAGTAACTTGCTGAAATTTTGATTAGGATTTTGTTGAACCTATAGATCAATGTGGAAAAAACTGACATCTTAACAATATTGAGTCTTCCTATTCATGAACATGGAATATTTTTCCATTTATTAGATATTCTTTTATTTCTTTCATCAGAATTCTGTAGTTTTCCTCATATAGATCTTGTACATATTGTGTAAATTTTGATAGATTTATACCTAAATAGGAGTGTTCACTTTTCACTCGCTTCTAAAATGTTTGTGGTGTCTGGGGTGCCTGTGTGGTGCAGTCAGTTGAGCCTCCAGCTCTTGGTTTCATGGTCGTGATCTCTCAGGGTCCTGAGATCAAGCCGCAGGTTTGACTTCATGCTCAGGGCAGAGTCTGCTTAAGACTTTCTCTCCCTCTCCCTCTGCCCCTCTGCCCCATGCTCTCTCTCTCTCTCTCCCTCTCAAATATTAAATAAATCTTTAAAAAAATGATTGGGGTATTTTATCATTAAGAAAGTTTATGTATTTTATCATATTAAAAATATACTTCCATTTGATATTTAACATATTGAATATTGATATTTAATATATAGAATTTAGTATATCTAATAACAGCTTGTTATAGGAAAATGTTAAGTTGCATTCAAATGCTTTTTTGCTGTTCATGAAGATGTTTCTTTACCCTTTGACCTATTCATCAATGAAGGTCCAGGGAAAAAATTCTACTTGATCATGGTGTCTTCTTTCAGGGAAGAANTATATATATATATATATATATATATATATATATGGCTATAAAATATACAGTGCAATAACCATTCCTCAGGTCAAGAGGTAGACATAGGGACCCCCCTAAAAAAATCCTAGATCACAATTCTTTGTTTCCTTAAGGTAACCAGAATCTGTGCTTTATATTAATATTTTACTTGGATTTCTTTATAGTTTTACAAACCATACATGCATGCCTAAATAATATATTATGGATTACCCATTTTTAAATTTTACATAAATATTTGTTCACATTCTTTTATGTCTTGCTCTTTTCAGTCAACATCACATTTGTGAGTTTCTTCCATATTGTTGGTTTACCTGTGTATTATTCATTTTCATTATTGTAAATATTTCTTTGGATTAATACAAGACAGTTTATAGACCCATAGTGTTAGTATTGTTTCCAGCGTTTTTGTTGTTATCATGATCAGTAATGCTGGAAATATTCCAGTGTGCATTATTAGAGCTTCTCTAGAGCATATATCCAAAAATAGCTTGTAGTGTGTGTGCACTATCAGTTTTGTTATATAATACGAACAGTTTTCCAAAGTGGTTGTGACAGTTTACACACCCATCATTCAGTGGGTGATGATCTTCCTCATCAATACTTGGTATTGTCAGATACCTTTGTCAAATTAATAGGTGTGTGGAGGTATTTTTTTGTGGTTTAAATTTTAATTTTCTTGAACTCGAATGAATATGAGCATCATTTCATATTAAGATCAACCCATAGTTTTCTTTTTTTTTTTACTATCTTTATCAGATTCATTAAATACATTCGGAAACTTTATCTTATGTCATATAATTTTATGGAAGTCTGATAGCTAAGACAAGTTTTCTTATGTCTCTAACTGTATGACTTTTAAGGAGGGGGGCTTGTGGGTTTGTTATGTGATTTTTTAAATTACCATCTAAGTAAAACACGAACATGTCAAAAACAAAAACAACTCAAATATCAATGAAAGACGTAAAATGGAAAACAAATTATTACTACTCCTGGGCCTACTGTCCAGAGTGACCACTTAAACCTCTTCCTGCATTTAGTTCTTCTGTTTTTTATAATCCTAAATAATTTCATTACTCTATTTTTTTTTTATTTATCAAGTTTAAACAGTAACTGTTAACAACAAACTATCGAAGATGGGAAATTTGCTCTCTTATACTACCTTCTGATGCCTCTCCCAGACTGCTCTTTGCAGACTGTTTTGTTTCTTCTAATTCTTACTTTAAATAATGACCCTGTATTGTTCTTACCTCTTCTCCTTCACCCTCTGAACTTCTTTCAGCTATATTATTTTTACATTGTTGGGGTTATTATTAAGTACACATTCTATTCTTGGAATTGTAATTGCCTTCCGTGTTTCATCTGTTGATTTAGTACAACATTTGTAAACTCATTAATAGTTTTTAAAACATATGTTATATTGTTTAATTGAATGCAGTGAGAAATCAAAAATAAGATTTGCAATGCAATTAAGGTGATGACATTAAATTTGGTCGAGCAGAAAACCATGTAACCAGTGCCAAGGTCAGATAGATTTTTTTTGTTTTCACACTCAGTCAGTTGTCCAAAATCAAGGATAGCAAGAGAAGAGAATAAAGTGAAACCTACTAACCTATTTCCACTGAATTTCCCTTCCTCCTTTTAAACCTGCCATCTCCTTGCTTGAAGTATCTCTAGAATGTCACTGTAATGAAGGCCTCTCTACTGAACCTTTGTGTGTGCCTGTGCTCCTGCTCCCTTCACTCTGTGTCACATAATGTCAAATCTAGTATCTTCTTTTCCATGAAATTCATCAAAATCTCTGTCTCATATTCTCATTGATATTATAGATTTACTTCCTTTTATAGCTCTTCATTAAAACATCAATAGTATTTGGAGTGGTTAACAAAAGTACTCATCATCTTGAAGTAAAAGATTTTTATCTTTGAATATTCGGGAAGCTGCCTAAAAACTTAATTTGGTTTCTTAGTTTTCAGCCAGTTGGGATTTAATATTTGCTAAAAGTCCTTTAATGCATCCCTACAAGCAGTGCTATCACTAGAAAAGATAAAAATCATATGCTTCCCTAACAAGTATACACATTTAAGAATTTGAGATTTGGCATAAGCATGAATAGGGGTCTAGACATGGCTCATTTGAAAAAGCAGAAATGGATTAAGGCTATTGTAAAAGATAAATTCAGAAACCTTTCAGGATCAAGAATAATACATCTAAGTACCAAGAAGTAGGAATTTTTAAAAAAACTAATTTTCTTTGGCTTTCTTTTCACATTATTTTTTTCTCTCTGTCCTTATATCATACTGTTTTGTAGGTAAGCTTCAATTCCAGGACAGGCTTCCCCAGTTCCGCCTCTTACACACACCTCACTTCCCCTTAGTAGTACTCTTGCTGGGCTCTAGTAGGGGAATTATATAGGAAGAAAGTGTCTCTACCAACCAGTACCAACATTATAACCTCTCATATCCCATAATGAGCAGTTTGAACTACTGTCACAAATGTGAGAAACATGGACGTTTTGACATTTCTTTTGAGGGTTCCCTTCCAAAATGCTGTAATAATACTTACGGGACTCTTAGTCTCAACACCTTGTTATCAAACATGCACTTAAATTCATGTAGCATCACCAGTGTCAGAAGGGTTTAAAAATCTTACAATGGAAATGAGGAAAAAGAGGATGCAGTCTTTGACCTTCTAAAATCCCTAAACTGAAGAGGAAGGCAAATGTGACTCAGAGGCCTCTATTCTCAGATAAGGACTTGGAGGATGTTAGTGAGCTAAGTGACTAAACTCTAGGAATGAGGCAACAACTAGGTTAATTTACAACTTTGAACTGAGTTTGAGTCCTCCAAATTTTATATTAAAAAAAAACAAAACTGTCCCTTGGAAAACTATCTTACAGAGACTGGCAACACCCAGATCTTTTAAATGTTCTCAAAATTAATGTGATAATTTTTGAAAACCACTCCATTTCACCAAGTTGATGGGTGATACACTCCAAGTCCCCATTGTCACCAACTCCCCAAATCAGATATTTCTGTGCTGCACCAGCTCACACCCAGCATCAGAGTGGGTGGCCCTTTTATCACTTAATGCTACCAAACAAGACAGAGAAAATTATAACCAATGAAAATTTATATTTAACACATCACCTCTAATTGAAAAAAAAACCACAAAAAAAATTACTCTTATAATTTGAAAGAACATGTCCCAAACTACTTATGAGTGATAAAATTTGTAGTAAATTTATCAATGAATACTTGTTGAATAATTTGGAGAAAGAAGATTAAAGGATGACTGAATTATTGTCTTTTATTTATTTATTTATTTTTATTTTTTATAATATTATTTTATTATATTATGTTAGTCACCATACAGTACATCCCTAGTTTTTGGGAAAATGTTCAAAATCATTAGCCATCAGGGAAATTCAGATCAAAACTACATTGAGATACCACCTTACACCAGTTAGAATGGCAAAAATTGACAAGGCAGGAAACAACAAATGTTGAAGAGGATGTGGAGAAAGGGGATCCCTCCTACATTGTTGGTGGGAATGCAGGTTGGTACAGCCACTTTGGAAAACAGTGTGAAGGTCCTTTAAAAAGTTAAAAATTGAGCTACCCTACTATCCTGAATCACTGTCTTTTAAATGTAGTAACATCGGGCAGCTGGGTGCCTCAGTGGGTTAAGCGTCTGCCTTCCACTCAGCTCATGATCCCAAGGTCCTGGGATTGAGCCCCGAGCAGGGAGCCTGCTTCTCCTTCTGCTCCTCCCTCCTGCTCATGATCTCTCTCTCTCAAATAAATAAATAAAATATTTTAAAAAATAAATACATGTAATAACATCATTTAAAATGTTCAGTGTTATTTCATATACATTACTTTATTCAATCCTCACAACATCATAAATAGGTAAGTCATAATAACATACTGGCTAAGAGCTTGGCATGGGAATCAGAGAGACTTGGGCTTATATCTAAGTCCTGTTTTTAATACCTTTGTGATCTTGGACACGTTATTTAATCTTTCAAAGTCTATATTCATTATGCAAAATGAAGTGATTAATGATATTTATATCATAGGATTGGTTCGAGATTGAGTATATGAGTGTAATAATGTAATTATAACCACCTAATATATTTTGATTACCATCATCACCTCTTTCTTTTTCATTGTATCATAATCATTATTTCAGAGATCAAGAAATTGAGGCTGAGAGGGTAATGGTCTTTTCCAAGTACACATAAGTAAGTAGTATGAGGCTCGACTAGAGACCAGTTCCTTCCTTTCTTTTGCCAAGGTTTTCTTTTTAAATATATGAAAAGTTTTTCTCAGAGAATAGATCTTGACTAATAATCTTCTAGGGCTATGGTAGTTAAATTTAACTAGGAGAAATTGCATTTAGGTTTTAGGTGGCATTTAAATATGCTTGGATACACTTTGAAAGTGTTGTTCTTTCTTGTTGAATTTTAAGAAAAACATAGGTACAGCCTTCCCTGTATAATTATTTATGCACTTGGAGACAATAGCTGGACCAAATTTTCTTTTAAGTTAATTTCAGTTTTCTAATTCAGTGAGCATTTTCCTGTAATAGACATTCCACAGAAGCCTAGGTTTGTTTTCTAGTTTGGATGGATAATGATTTTAGTTGATCTTAATTATCTTCAATATCAAGAGCTAAACATTTCTTTTTTTATAGCTGGCTTGGAAGTATTTCCAATAAGCAATTATTTTAGGATCCCAAGAATCCTTAGTTTCTAGACCTGTATTATTTTTCTGTTGCTGCATAACAAATTACCACAAACTTAATATCTACCACCCATTTATTACCTTACAGTTCTATAAGTCAGTCATCCACCAAGATGTGGCTGGAATTCTCTGCTCAGGGTTAAATCAAGTTGTCAGCTGGCTGCATTCTCATATGGAGGATAGGGCCCTTTCCCAAACTCATTCTGTTGTTGACAGAATTCAGCTCCTTGGAGCTGTAGGACTGAGGTTCCTATTTTCTTGCCGTGTCTGCCAGGACTGCTCTCAGCTCCTAGAGGCGCCTCATATTCTTCTTGTACCCTAACCCCCTCCATCTCAGCAACAGAGAACCTCCTTTTCACGTTTCAAATCTCTTCATCTGTCTCTACTGCTCCCAGCCAAAGAAAATTCTGCTTTTAAAGCGTTTCCATGATTAGGTTAGGTCCACCCAGATAATATACCCCTTTTGAATAACCCAAGGTCAACTAATTAGTAATCTTAATTAAATCTTCAAAAAAATTTCTTGAAATATAAGATAACATAATCACAAGAGAGTTATCTTAACATATTCATAGGTTCTGCCCATTCCCAAGGAGAGAAGATCATACAGGGCAAGGATCATTGGCCACCATCTTAGAATTTTGCCTACTATAAGAGCCTGAGGATCTGGGACAAACAAATGTAGGCTTCTGAAGCTATCTGAGTATCTGTTTCATCAACTTTTGTTCTCAAACCAATTCTCTACCCAACTTCCTCTTTCCATAATTTCATCCATGTTTAGCATAAGTTCCATTAACTTTACTTTCAAATCTATTTTATATGTTTTCTCTATATAGTTATAATTTAGTTATAGCCATATCATTCATGCATTACTGCAGTAATCTACTTTCTACTCTTTCTCAATCTGAGCTCCCACATCTCTCCTGGACTGAAACCGTCCTGCAAAACAATGTCTGTGAAGGATATTATACTACTTTAAGAACAATCAATAGGGTCTCTTTTCTATAGCATCAAATCAAACCTTCATTGGAGACTTTTAAGGCCATTAGCAATATAGTCCCCCTATAAATAACCAGCCTTATTTGTGCTTCCTACCCAATCCATATTCCTTATCTTTTCCCCTATATAGATTGGTTTGTGCATTGCCTCACAACACAATGTTATGATTCCTGTCAATTTTATTCCTCTACCTGAGATGATCCTTTATTTTTTTCTCTTCTCTCATGCAAGAAATAAGTCTAGTGCATTCTTGTAGTGCCTCCTTATTAAGACTTTCTTTTATTCCTGATTATATTTTGATATATGATAGTCTTCTCTCCTTAATTAGATTAGAGCTTATTTCCCTAATGATGTTATAAAGTACTCAAGAGTAGATATATTTGTGTCTTAAAATTTTGTGCTGTTATGTACTTGTCCCTCAAAATATACATGCTAATTACTTTCTCTTAATAAGGAAATGATCAAGTCAAAGTCAAAATCTATTACTGAGGAATACAGTCTACAAAACGAACTGACTTAAAGTGGCTGCTCTCTGTTCATAAAACATGCCAGAAAATTGGAGCATTAAATACCTTTGCTTGAGATATTTAGGTAAACACTAATGAAACTGCTAATTACTTGGCTAATTGCCATCAAGTGGTTTTAAACTGAATTATATAAATAATGCCTCAATTTTCTCTTCCTTTGCTAGTAGAGGTCCTAGGAGCAGAACACACATTAGACCCATATTTCAGTTTACAAAGAAAAGTATCTGAAATTATATTTACATCCAGTTTTGCAGTTTTCAAAGGTCTCTTGTGTTGAAGAAAGGAATGTCTTTAACAGTAGTCCATCTTTAATCTTTATCTCATAAACCCTACATGGTATTTGGAATTTTTGGCCATCAGTTCATTATTGAAATTATTTTTTTCTTTGGCTTATGTAATATTGTTTTCTTCTGGATCTCTTTATATATTACTTCATATGTCTCTGGCCTTACCAGTCTCCATCCTTCTCTTGGATACACCATAAAAATAGGTGGTCTTCAAGATTCTGTTCTTGATATTCCTATTATCTGAAAAATCATATTCATCTCTGTGATTTTAACAATTACTTGTATTTTAACATTTACTTGTAATTCAGGACCTGACTTTTCTTTGGCTCGGATTCCTATCTCCAGCTATTGTTCATTCCTATATAGATATCCTGTAGCCTCTTCAACTCAACAGCGTGTCTGAAACAGAATTCATAATATTTCATTTCTGCTTTCTCATATTTCTCACTTCAGTTAAAGGCATCACAATCCTCTCAGTCACACAATTTAGAAACTGTAAACATCTGCCACTTTTCACTCCTGCTTCACTACCCACCACTGCCATTTCCATATTGTTTTCAAATCTGTCTTTTGTGGAGCGCCTGGGTGGGCCAGTTGTTAAGCATCTGCCTTCAGCTCAGGGCGTGATCCTGGGGTCCTGGGATAGAGCCCCACATCGGGCTCCCTGCTCAGCAGGAAGCCTGGTTCTCCCTCTCCTGCTCCCCCTGCTGGTGTTCCCTCTCTCACTGTGTCTACCTCTCCCTGTCCAATAAATAAATAAATAAATCTTAAAAAAAATCTGTCTTTTGCCTATAATATTCTTTCCATAGAAACCTATTCATCTTTTAGGTCTAATTCCATTAAACCTCCCAGCTGCTCTGGCACACCTGAATAAATGATTCTATATTCCTGAAAACTTCCATAGAATCTTGGTTCTTACTTAACTTTGGATGTAATTGTGTCATATATATTAGCATCCTTCAACTTGCAACAAATTCCTTAAGGGCAGATCGTTCCTGTGCCCCCAACTTAGCTCTTTGCCTTCAGTGCAATAAATGCTCAACAGATGTTTCTTGAATTCTCTGTGCCCCTGCATGCGTTACAATATAACTTTCTTATTCAAAAAAACAATAACCTTTCTGAATCTTATACATTACCAGAAGTAGCATTTTCTATCAAGGGACTTTCTAAATTATTGATGAAACTACACTTTTCATATAGCTTCAAAATTCTTGATTGGGTTGACCGGACAAGGTTGATGATCTGCTTTGTAATGCCAGCAATTAATTATTAATTAAATTAAACTTTTGAGTCAATCCTTTGATCACTAGTGGAAGCATGCTCTTCCCCTATTTTTGAGAGAGACAGTGTTTTTTTTTTCCAGTTTGTCCTGAATTATTCTTAAATAAATCAAAGATTCTTCACAAGTTCCCAAGAGAAACTAAATATCTGCAGTAATAAAGCTTTAGATAATTTTTAAAATCCCTTCCCTTAGAATTCAAGACTGAAGTATGTCTCTTATGAATCCTAATACTAATATTTTGATTTTCAATTGTGACATAACATTACTTCCTTTTAAATATTTTTGTACAACTTTAGGGAATTTTTCTGTTCCTATTGTCTATTTTCGTCTTCTTTCATAAAAGGAGAGTATTTTGTATTCATAATATCTACTTTCCTAGCCATTATATCGTGTGCCCAAGGTAACTGGAAAGATTCTTTCTTCCATGCATACTTGTGGAGAATTCTGAAAGGATTCCTCCCAATGGACAGTCTCCTGATGATATATCCTTTTAAAGAGATGTTTGAGATGATACTCAAAATACATTCTTGGCCTTGGTTTTGATTTATGTAAACATCTTAGCTTCAACAAAGTCACAAAATTTTACTCAAACGTTTATTTTTAACCTAGTATGTAAATGCATCCTATTTTTAAAACCAAATAAAGCATACTTTCATCCTATTCATCCCTACTTGACAAGACCCTAGTCTTTCTTATTTTTTTAAAGAAATTTAACAACAGGAAAAGATACAACTTAGTATGTGTAGTTTAGAATTTCTGTTTTGCATTTGTAAAAGTCAAAATATGCTTGGAGTAGCATAGCTATCATTTTATTTTCATTAAACCATAGTGAGTATAGTTCTTGCTGGCATTACCTGTAGTTGATGTGTCTGTATCTATAGTCTTATCTTTATTATAACTTTCATTACTGAACTTGTGGTAATATTTATACCCAGGTCAACAAATACTAAAGTATGTCTCATATGTTGTCCTCTATTAAATTGGTGAATGATTTCATATGTATAAGATAATTCACTAGGAAGAAAAAATTGTGCTGGTGAGTTTGCTAAGAGACACACAAAATTAACATGCCCATTTGGTTTATCCGACCTAATTTTTGTTTGCTCTTTGGTTTTTTTGTTTCATTTTGTTTTGTTTTTGGTATTGCATTGGCTTCTTTCTTTAGAAGCTCCATAAACACGGGAGGAAATTCTATCAATTGCATTAACATCTGAGCTTGGTGAAGGGTGAAGAACAAGCATTATCTTCTCCAGGTTAAATAAATTCACTTACTCATTCAATTGTTTTTTAAGTGCCAGTAATGTGCCAGTCATTGGTAATCAATAATAAACAATGCAGCCCAACTTTGCAGTATGCTCAATATTATTCTTCCTAAAATATATGTTCTACTCCACACCTAAAAGTATGAGACACAAATGCTTTCTCCTCACCAAGACTAACTGTGCTTTATATCAATGAGCTACTTTCGAGTACCTGTGGGTGAACTAACATCACTCAGACATAAGTAGAAAAATTCAAGCCACTAAAAAAATATGGTCATTTCACTTGCCACCTCTTACATCCAGATCACTGATGCCCAGGATCCGGGCATAAGCTGCAGTGGTTAGACATTGCAGAACTCCAAGGGGCATTGTTCATGTTATTAGGATGTCAGGACACAGCTCACACAAATTACAATTTGCATGGCCAAATTCTCAAACCCAGATGCATCGTTTTCAGAAACTTCTTTCATGGCCTTTCAGGAATGAGCGTTACTAGGTTATTGCTCATTTCAATTTATTGGTGCTTTTTGATCTCCTGTTGTTCTCAGAATCAAGACACTTCCCTTCATGGAGTAATAGAGAGAAAGAAAGATAAATAACACATAAATGTATGGTCCAATGGACAACATTAGAGTCTAATAATTTCCTTTGCAGACTCTAGATCCCAATGAAGCCACAAATAAGTTGAGTTAATAACTGCATCTCCTTTCTCAGGGATTCTATCTTAACAAATGTGTTCAGTTTGGCCAAGAACTGGCAGTGACATTTACTTAATAAAAGCCATATGGAGAATCTGTGCTCTTTCACTAGGTCACTTAGCAAACACTACCTTTGTATTCTTGTGGTGCTTCCTGATCTCAAGAGTAGGAGAACAGAAGGACACCAAACCGTTTTCTTACCAACTTCCTGAAGAGAAAACTTCACTTCATTGCTAGGCTACAGTGCTGAGTAAACTTACACATTTCAGGGTGGGAACTGCCTTAGGATCCAAGTGGTGATTGTCTGTCTCATAGAATTGCAATGGCGAGGTGCCTGGGTACACAGTCATTTAAGCATCCGACTCTTGGTTTCGGCTCAGGTCATGTGATCTCAGGATGGTGATACAGAGCCCCACATTGGGCTCCATGCTCAGAATGGAGTCTGCTTGAGATTCTTCTTCCCTCTCCCTCTGTCCCTCCAGCTCATGCTCTCTCTCTCTCTGTCTAAAATAAATAAATAAATCTGTAAAAAAAAAAAAAAAGAATTGCAATGGCAACATAGATAATTAAGCAAAATGAAAGGTGTTGGCATTCTCTCATGGCCATCTGTGACTTTTTTGTGCTGGTACTCCGTGTTCAGAGGGGAACTGGATGTTTGAATTGGCTCACAGTTTTGCAGTGAAAAGTGAAGGAAAGCATTCTTCTGCTAATGCCTGCTTGTTGTATTTTTTCTCTCTAAACAACATGGTTAGAAATTATAATATTAACTCATTTTAAATTCCATTGCCATACCACATTTCATTTCATATGTTTAACACTTTGAAATATCATAACTTAATTGTAAAATTACATTTGCTATCTTGAGCCAAGCATTCTTTTATTTGTAGTGGTAACCTTAAACCTTTAATTTTTAATAGGATTCTCAGATTTTTATTTTGCTATGAGAAATTATTATCTGACTTGTTTTAGTTGAGTTTCAACATTTTTTAAAAAGAAATTAAAGTGATTTTTATTTCCTTTTAAATGTTACAATAATTGCGCAGCATGATCAGAAAGGAATGTGATATTCATGACTAGAATAAAAGATTATAGATATTTTAGGGCATGAATAATAACAAATATATTAAAACACATAAAACCATAATTATGTTGAATCACATGAAATGCTATTTTTAGTAGTATAAAACATGGTCAAATTTTAGCAGGTTTGCTTGGCTCAACTTATTTTAGGTGATTCTCTACATTCCTAATACCTAGTTTTATTAAGATAGAATTGTGTGATAGTGACTCTAAATGTATTAGACCTTAGAACGTAATGCAAGTTCTTCTGTGTCTTCACTTAATGCCTGCTTTCAGGATATGTGACTATGCAATAAGTGTATCTTAAAATGGTTATGAATGGAAGAAGGAAAACAATATTAACTAATTTAGTTACTTAAAATGAAAGTTCAGTATTTTTAAAAATCCAGACATTCTGGTGAAGAAGTGGTTAGGACTGTGAATTAAACCACATTTTGGGGATTATCTGGATTTATTTAGATGTTCTACTCTGTCTCTGATCACCAAATATAATACATATTTGAGTAGGTTGTAAAATGAGTATGTTTCCAGATAAGATGAAGATGACATTAAATTTTTTAGAATATCTGTACATTTTTAGCTGAAGAAAGAAAGTGCTTTGCTATAGGCTGAGTCCTTCTCAGAATCGGTAGTTTCTCATTGCAGTTCTGTCACTGGTAGTCTGTGTGACATGAGCAAGTCCCTTAACCTCTGTAGAAGCATTTTATTTGTGCACTTTACCAATGACTCTTAGTGCGCACACAAAATTTACACCTCCTTACCAATTAATTCTGCGGTTCCTAGGAGCCCACCCAGTGGTTGGGAATCATTGGATTAGAAAAGCTCTGTTAACCCTTCTTGGTCTTACATTCTAACTCTTTTTTTTTTTTTAAGATTGATCAATTGATTGATTTTAGAGAGAGAGAAAGTAAGAGAGAGCGCGAGTGTGAGAGGCAGAGGGAAAGGGAGACAGAGTCTCTGGCAGACTCCTCACTGAGCATGGAGCCTGACACCAGGTTTGATAACACGACCTTGAGATGACAATCTGATCTGAAACCAAGAGTCAGATGCTAAAGCAACTGCATCACCCAGGTGCCCCCCCATCCTTTCTTTTATAAAGAATCTAATTAATCTAAGAAGAATCAACAACAATTGAGGAAAAGCAAACAAACTAGAAATCTGAAAACATGAAATTGAGACTAACCACTCAAGCTGATAATTATGTATGAGTTTTTTTTTCACTTGACTGGTAGCCAAAAACCAGAGACAGTGAAATTGATGAGCCAGTGTGTCCTGCTGGTGTTGGCTGCAGTATGAAAGGAAATAATCCAGATAATTGTTTAATTGGATGCTACTTAAAAGAGAAGCTGGAACTCCCCAAGAATCCAGAGTAAACATCTTTTCAATCATATTGGTTAAATAAAAACCCAGGAATGTTGCATTGATGGCCAGCATTTATGAGGTTCCATTTTTACTGCCATGAAAATATTCCTTTTAACTGTTCCCTGCCAGTTCTTATCAGTCTCTGTCAGTTTTACTTTAAAACGTTAAGTATTTCTGGATGATAATTTTCCAGTATTATACTTGTAATGAAAAAGGAAAATAAAATAAATGAAATCCTTAGCTACACAGTTACAGGAGGATAATATTCAAGAGCTTCCTATGAGAGGCAATCCATACAAAGGTTATGACAAAGATCGTCATAAGTCAGCCTGGATGCAAATCATTTTATATCACTTATATCTTATACTTTATGTAACTTTTAAAATCTGTAACGCAGGTGAACTTTCTGTGACTCAGTTTCTGCACTTGTAAATTGGGGGTGGTGATAATAGGGTTGAAGTAAGGATTATACAAGTTAATTTGTGTAAAGTGCTTATACCAATGCCTGGCACATTATAAGTGGCACATAACTGTAATAATAATTTGCTACCATTGCTGTTTCCTTTGTAGCAGTTTCACATAAAAGTGACTGTTTTTGTGTAATCTAACTGAGTCATGGCTCTTTTAAACTGGTGTTCTGACTGAATTATAATAGCATGGTAAAGTCTATCAATTTTACAAGAAGTGGCCGAGAAAAACAAACCACATGCAATACATTTCCTTCTGTAGCTCTGTCTAGAGAGAGGACTAAATATAATTTTGGGTGGAACGACCAATTACTGTATTTTGGTCCCTCTTTTTCCTTTCTTTTTTCTATTCGCTTGAGACTTTATTTTTAGGGCTCTTTCTCTGAACTGTATGCTCTCATATTTAATGATTGGCATTTTTATTCTTTTTATAGTCATAAATATTAAATATCAGGCAGAATACTTCCTTTAATTTCCCTTTGGAGTAATAAAATATTACCAATAACTTTTTCTTGATATTTGTAGCAATATTCTTTGTCAAAGCAGAAGTACTTAATAAAGCCAGAAAAACATCTACGAAAAGCTCTTAGAGTATTATATATTGGATAATTGAAACTATATCAAATAAAGCAAATATCCAAGAGATGAACTTAGGAAGCTTTCACACAACAGGCATTATGATAAATTCCAAATACCAAAAAAGTTTTAATGATTAATTGTAATGATTGTATTCACAATGAGATTATTAGCATGAATAAGAATAACTCCTTTTCAAATCTTGAAAGAGATCAGGCTTCTGATAACTCAACAAACACTTTTTCCAAACTTCCAGATTTTGACACCTAAAAATGTGTCTCTGAATATTTAATTTTACATTGCCAGTTTACATATTTAGACCAATGAAGTAACATTAGAGTATGAACTCCTGTGTAATCAACTGTCCTCACAAAATGAGATCCAGGTATCTCTCAGGAAAAGTACGGGGGTGATCTTAAAAATGCTAACCTGTAGACTTCTGGAAAAGATGGTGGAGTAGGAGGATCCTAAGCTCACCTCATCCCATGGATACAACTAGGTAACACCCACATCAGTGTAAATAACCCAGAATATGACCTGAAGACTGACAGAACAGACTCCACAGCTAAATGTAGAGAAGAGGCCACATCAAAGAGGGTAGGAAGAGTAGAGATGTGGTCTGGGGACAAAGGGACCTGCGTGACTATCCCTAAGAGGGAAGGACACAAGGGGCATGGAGAGGGGAGAGAAGAAGACACTCACACCAAGCACTCCAGGCATCGGGGACCCAAATGAGGAAGACAAATTTCTATAACATTTGGCCTTGAAAATCAGAAGAGCCTAACAATCAGTGGGGCTTAAAATCTGGAACATAAAAAATCAGCAGGATAGGCTTTGGGAGAGCCAGGAGGGCAGAGTCCCCACCTGTAAAGTGAGAGCACAACAAACCAGTCCTGCTGAGATACAGCATAGAAACAACAGTTTGAGAAAAGTTTGAGGTACACAGGAAAGAGATTTATTTACTAATCTCAGAGCATGTACTGGAGGGACAGAGGTCTTTGGGAGACCCCTCTAAGAGCAAAAGAACTGGTGGGCACCATTTCCCTCCATGGCCCCCCAGCCTAGATACAAGGGCACCTTCAGGAACCAGCACCAAGCAACACTCTCCGCCTAGCTTGCTAATAGTGCATACCACCCATGCTCCCATCTGTGGATCTGCCCCCTCCAACCCAGCTGGCCTGGCAGGAGTTTTCCCTGGTGGTTGCAGGTCCCCTCACTCAATGGATGAGCATGGACTTTGCTGGCACCACATGTTATGCCCCTTCCAATATGCCCTTGGTCAGAGCCCATTCAAACCGGTGCCACAAGCCTGGCAGTATGCATATAACCCCACCAAAGGCCAGCACCACTCCAAAGTGACTCCTGCTGGAAGGAGAGGAGAAGATTACCACACATACCAGTCTAACTGAAGCCCCTACCACCAGCAAAAGTTTCTCAAGGGACAATACAGGGAAAGCACCCTGCAGTTCAGTGCTATTGCATCTCTGAAAAATGCCTGGTCTGACTCCACTCAAGCCCAAGGCAGCCCCAGACTGGCCCACTAACATCACAGGGATCAAACCCTGCCCATGATAGACAAAGAGAGCCATTGCAGATGAATGGATTGAAGGCAGATGTGGCTCAGCCAAAACAGTTGGGCTCATGTAACACACAAAACTTAACATAGGCTGCTATATGCATAAGATGTTGTATATAAACCTGGTAATGGTAACCACAAATTAAATAAACAAACAATAGTAATCGATACGCAAAAAATGAAGAGAAAGGAATCTAAGTATATCACCAAAGAAAGCCAGCAAACTGTGAGAGAAGAGAACAAGAGAAGAATGGAACAGAGAAGAAGTACAAAAACCCCCATAAAATAAGTAATGAAATGGCAATAAGTACATACCCATCAATAGTTACTTTGAATGCAAATGGCCTAAATGTTCTAAACAAAATGCATACATAATGGAATGGATAAAAAAGCAAGAACTATCCATAAACTGCCTACAGGAGACACACTTCAGACCCAAAGGCACATGTGGATTGAAAATGAGGGGAGGAAAAGGATTTATCATGCAAATGAAAGTAAAACTTTCACTATTTGCAGATGATATGTTACTATATTTAGAAAACCCTAATAACTCCACCAAAACACTACCGGGACTGATAAATGAATTCAGTAAGCTGGCAGAATACAGAATCAATATACAGAAATCTGTTGCATTTTTTACAGTAATGAAGAGGCAAAAAGGAAATTAAGAAAATCTCATTTACAATTGCATCAATAAAATAGAATACTTAGGAATAAACTTAACCAAGGAAGTGAAAGACCTATACTCTGAAAACTATTAAACACTGAAAAAAGAAATTGAAGAGATCAAAAAAGTAGAAAGATATTCCATGCTCATGGATTGGAAAAACAAATATTGTTAAAATGGCCACACTACCCAACGCAATCTACAGATTTAATGCAATCCTTATCAAAATAGTAACAGCATTTCTCACAGAACTAGAACAAATAATCCTAAAATTTGTATGGAACCACAAAAGACCCCAAATAGCCAAAGCAGTCTTGTAGAAGAAGGACAAAACTGGAGGTGCCACAATCCCAGATATCAAGATAAACTACAACACTATAGTAATCAAATAGTATGGTACTGGCACAAAAATGACACATAAATCAATGCAACACAAAAGAGAGCCCAGAAATAAACCCAAGATTAAGTCAATTAATCTTGGACAAAGGAGGCAAGAATATGCAACGGGAAAAAGATGGTCTATTCAACAAATGGTGCTGGGAAAACTGGACAGCTAAATGCAAAAGAATGAAACTGGACCACCATCTTACACCATACACAAAAATAAACTCAAAATGGATTAAAGACCTAAATGTGAGACCTGAAACCATAAAAATTCTAGAAGAGAGCACAGGCAGTAACTTTTGACATTGACTGTAGCAACATTTTTCTAGATATGTCTCCTGAGGTGAGGAAAACAAAAGCAAAAATATATTATTAGGACTACATCAAAATAAAAAGCTTCTGCACAGCAAAGGAAACAATCAACAAAACTAAAAGACAGCCCTTTTAATGGGAGAAGATATTTGCAAATGACATATCTGATGAAGGGTTAGTATCCAGACCATATAAAGAACTGATAAAATTCAACACCAAAAAACCCCAAATAATCTAATTTAAAAATGGGCAGAAGAAATGAGTAGACATTTCTCCAAAGAAGACATACAGATGGCCAACAGTCACATGAGATGCTCAACATCACTTACCATCAGGGAAGTGCAAATCAAAACCACAGTGAGATATCACCTCATTCCTGTCAGAATGGCTAAAATCAAAAATTCAAGAAACAACAAATGTTGGTGAGGATATGGAGAAAAAGGAACCCTGGTTCACTGTTTTGGGAGTGAAAGCTGGTACAGCAAACGTGGAAACCAGTTTGGACCTTCCTCAAAAAATTAACAAATAGAATTGCCATATCCAGTAATTACATTGTTGGTTATTTACCCTAAGAATACAAAAAAACACTAATTCCAAAAGACATGCACACCTCTATGTTTGTTGCAGCTTTACAATAGCCAAATTGCAGAAGTAACCCGTGTCCACTGATTGATGAATGGATAAAGAGGTGATTAAACACACACACACACACACGCACACACATATACATACACACACACACGCACACACACAATGGAACATTACTCAGTCATAAGAAAAAGTGAAATCTTGCCATTAGAAACAACATGTATGGATATAGAGAGTATAATGCTAAGTGAAATAAGTCAGAAAAAGACAGATACCGTATGATTTCACTCATGGGGAATTTTAGAAACAAAACAAAAAAAAATACAAAAGAGACATCGGGGCGCCTGGGTGGGTCAGTCGTTAAGCGGCAGCCTTTGGCTCAGGGCGTGATCCCGGTGTTCTGGGATCGAGCCCCACATCAGGCTCCTCCGCTATGAGCCTGCTTCTTCCTCTCCCACTCCCCCTGCTTGTGTTCCCTCTCTAGCTGGCTGTCTCTATCTCTGTCAAATAAATAAATAAAATCTTTAAAAATAAATAAATAAACTATAGAGAAAGAACTGATGATACCAGAGGGAAGATGGATGGGGGATGGGTGACGTAGGTGAAGGGGATTAAGGGGACACTTATCATGATAAGCACTGCATAATGTATAGAATTGTTGAATCACTATAATGTACGCCTGAAACTAATATAACCCTGTATAATAACTATACTGGAATTAAAAACAAAAAAAGAGGCAGATACAACTGGAATGTCTTTTTGGGCACTTATTCCTGTCATAATGCCTGACCCTTGGATGAAATTCTGGTAATAGAGAAGCCATCCCATCCTGATAAGGGTGAAAGTCATATTAAGGATAGAGGAAAAGGAAGATAAAAGGAGCGTTGTTCTGCTGATAACTATTGGGCCAATATGCTATCCAGGGATATCTTATTTCATGAAATAGATAAA
Source organism: Ailuropoda melanoleuca (assembly GCF_002007445.2). Classification (NCBI taxonomy): domain Eukaryota; kingdom Metazoa; phylum Chordata; class Mammalia; order Carnivora; family Ursidae; genus Ailuropoda; species Ailuropoda melanoleuca. The sequence goes on from NC_048233.1 coordinate 35,077,242, forward strand.
CTTTTACTTTTTTAAGAGAAAAAAAAATAAAAATCACAAACAAATTCACTTAACTTGGAGAGAAATTCATTTTAAATCCCATTATTCTTATGTTTGACCATGTAATATTTGCTATTTCTTTCTGTTGAATTATAATAGTTATTTAGTATTTCTCCCATGCTTAATTAACCCATTTAAATTTCTGGAAATGATCAAAGGTATTCTAAATGGTAGTAGAGACAATCTGTAATTTGGAGATCATGAGTGAAATTCTTTTGATATTTTGTAATTTTAATAAAATAAGTTAATTTTATTAGAAATTTTTATTTTTCAGGGGCGCCTGGGTGGCTCAGTCGTTAAGGTCTGGGATCGAGCCCCACATCAGGCTCCTCCGCTGGGAGCCTGCTTCTTCCGCTCTCACTCCCCCAGCTTGTGTTCCCTCTCTCGCTGGCTGTCTCTGTCTCTCTGTCAAATAAATAAATAAATAAAACATTTTTTAAAAAAAAGAAATTTTTATTTTTCAAAAAAAATTTAAATATATCTTAACTATTTATGGGGGGTGGGAAAACTAAGGGGGGGTCCATTATATTCATTCTATCAAAGTATAACTTGTTACAAATAAGAAGTTGTGAAAAGCAAACCCAGTATTTAGGTTTAGAAATTCGTACTTTGTTCAACTGAAAAGAGGTGGTCTAGGATGATCCACATCATTCTTTTTTTCATCATTTATTATCAGATATCTGAGGACAAAAACTGTTTGTTAATTGCCAAAATGAGCATGTGTTCTTCTAAGGTATTATTTCACCTCCATATATTTTCTTCCATTTTTCTTTTCTCTTTTTTTTCCTTATTTCCCTTTTGCTTCCTTTTCTTTCTTTCAATTAAGATTATTTTCAAAACAATTGCTCTTTTTTATTTTCCTTTTTATAATTCAAAACTGTATCCAGATACCAATATAGCTCTGAAAACAAAGGCTTAACTACATTATAGAAAATTCTCTGGCAGATTAAATTTTTGCTGCCCACATTTCAGATTTACTTTGAATGTTAATATTAAAGACTAATTTAAGGGGTGCCTGGGTGGCTCAGTCGGTTAAGCATCTGCCTTAGGCTCAGGTCAGCTCAGGTCAGCTCAGGTCGGCTCTTGTCGGCTCAGGTCATGGTTCCAGGGTCCTGGGATCAAGCCCCACGTTGGGCTCTCTGCTCATCGGGGATCCTGCTTCTCCCTTTCCCTCTACCTGCTGCTCCCCCTGCTTGTGCTCTCTCTCTCTGTGTCAAATAAATGAAATCTTAAAAAAAAAATAAATAAAGACTAATTTAAGGGCTCTTGATTTTTATAAAAAGCTTAAGTGTTACAACTTCCACAACCATTCACTGAATTCCATCTGATATAATTATGTAAGATTTTATGGGGGTTACAAAGATAAAAAATAAGGTTAGGCCCCTGGTATCTTATAACAAGAATGGGTAATCAAACATGGTATGACCTAGACAGGTCACTAGGCCACAAGCCAGCTATGACACAAGTCCTATGAGGAGAGGTGGTTCTTCCATGGAGCTCCTGAGGCTATGAGGATGATGATGGGGTTGGTCTAACTATCTCTGTCTTATATAGGACAGTAATAGAATCCAAAGACTTGTTCATCACTCACCATCTGCCTCATGCTCTTACATATGCGTGTCTACTACCCTCAGTAAATGATGCACGTGTAATGAGAGCTACACACCACTGTCCTCTTTGGGACACATATTGCACTGGCCAAGGCCATTTGCAATATTTTTGTTGTTAATTATTTGTTTTATAATCATTATCTTAATATTCTTAAGGGAAAGTCTTGGGATGGATGCTAGCATACCTTTTTTAATTGCTTTTGGAAGAAAGCACTTAATTTACTACTTTGTTCATCTTCATTTTAGTGAATATGCCTTGGCAAAGGGTACTTGGCAAAGGTAGGCATTGAATATAGCACAGATAACGTGCAGTCTTCACTGTCTATATTACTATGTCTAATGTTCTTTAATGAACATCTTGTTCCTTGCAGGACGGTTCTCTTTACTCTGACTTCTGTGGTTGTACTTGTCATTACAACTGACTGGATCAGCTGGGACAAGCTGAATCGGGGGTTTTTGCCCAGTGATGAAGTTTCCAGAGCATTCCTGGCTTCTTTTATCTTGGTCTTTGACCTCCTTATTGTAATGCAGGTAAGTGTTTTTGTATTTCCCTCCTCTCACTAAAGCTGCTCTCTGCTTTGTTACCAGTATAACAAACACTGTGGGTACAGTGAAAAGCTCCATAAAGCTAGAAAAGTGCATAGTTTATAGTTGCTATTGATGGGGTCTTCTCTGATCATAGTTTCAGCAGTTTTACTGGGAGGATATGCCAACTAGGCTTTTATGAAAGGAGCACCAAAAATTCATTGTATGAACATTGCAAGGTGGGCCTGAGAAACCGTACACCCAGCATGGTCGTGTTTTTGGCCAAGGCTTCAAAACAAGGAAAAACAACAACAAAAACCCTGTCATTTAGTAAATGAAAAGCTGCAGAGATGAGGATGATAGAAAGCCAGCAAAGCAGGGACAAGCACTTGCCAAAGCAACTCAGGGTTTTATAGCAGTTGAAATGGAATGATGTAAAAATGCTTTTTCTGGTTATGGAAATTATCACTTTCTTTCAGGACTCACTAGAGATCATTCCATTTTCATGTAAACAGTATTTCTGCCCTGCTCAGCACCAGACGGTTTGTACAATGGCGCTCCACTAACCAGTGTTACTTGTGTAATCTGCGGTAAATGCTCTGGGGTCTGAGGACCGCAAAATGGAGGAATGTTCCTTTGTTTGAGGCTGAAAGAAACATTAACTATTTCTTGGCACTTTATCTTGCTCATTAAATGTCCATTCATTTGCTAGAGATTTTCTTATTGGTTTTAGAAGGCAATTTGGGGTTTTCCCCTCTGAGGCATTTTAAGTTACCAGAACAAAGGCCATAGTTGCTGAAGGGAAGGTAAGCACCATTGTGTTCTAAATTTATGTGAGATTTCACAAGATAGCAGATTGGTTTGCTCATTTCTAGAGGCAAAGAAAGGCCTTTATAAGTGCTTCTGTGGTATCGTAAAAGAGAATAACAGTTTGGTTTTTGTTTGGTTTGGTTTGGGGTTTTTTTGCTATATAATGTAGCCTGCATTAGGTTCAAGGTGATTCCTAGAGTGTATTGTTATCTCAATGGATAACAATTTAAAATATGTTGATAACATATTTTATCTTTTATATATATTTCTTTTATATATATCTTTTAAATATATATATTTTTATATATATTATTTCTTTAATATATATCATATATATATATATATATATATATATATATATAAAATTGAATGTCTCATCTAAAAATTGATGTATTTCTTTTTTATATTCTGTGGGCTAGTTTAGCCTAGTGGAGAAACTAAGAAAGCATGGTGGGTTCCATATCTGTCTCTTACTTGCTATGGGACCTCCTCTGGATGTTCATAAAATCAGATTTGTAACACTAATGCAATAATGCATGATGCATTACTTCTTTAGAGGCTGTTTTTATCTTCTTTCATCTAATACTCCTGAAGGATATACTTCCTTAGTAAAGTATCTGCTTTGGCCGAATGGCCTACTGTACCTTTTTGAACCCATTGTAGAGTCAAAGGTAGATCGTTGTCTTTTAGATTTTTTAAAATTTGTATATGTGAGAGCATGAATTTCCTGATTTTGTACTACTATCCATCACCTTCTACCCTCTTTTACATTATTTTAATTATTGTTCCAATAAGTTCACTAAAATCAGGGACTTGAAGGGGGAAAATGTAACATTACAATTTACAGGTATTATGGCCTCGCTCAAAAAGTACCTAATAAAGAGGGCTAGAAGAAAGGAAGGATAGTTAGGATTTAGATAGGTAGAGTCAGCAGGACTGGGATGGGGAAGGCTTCTAGATGAAGGAAATGGCATGAACATGTGGAGTTAGTAAAGTGCTGAAGTGTTCAGAGAGTAGCCAGAGCACCAAGTGACTGAAAACGGAGAGTTCGTGCTGAGGAATGTATGAGTTTGGACCATTTTGGTTGCAAGTAACAATAACCCTGCCAAGCTAGCTAAATCAAAGGGAGGATGTATGGGTTCAATATCAGGATGCCTTACAGAATTAAAGAGGAGGGGGGCGCCTGGGTGGCACAGCGGTTAAGCGTCTGCCTTCAGCTCAGGGCGTGATCCTGGCGTTATGGGATCGAGCCCCACATCAGGCTCCTCTGCTATGAGCCTGCTTCTTCCTCTCCCACTCCCCCTGCTTGTGTTCCCTCTCTCGCTGGCTGTCTCTATCTCTGTCAAATAAATAAATGAAATCTTTAAAAAAAAAAGAATTAAAGAGGAGGGATGCAGTTACATTTTAGGGGCACATGAAAACAAAGACTAAAGTGTACCAGGGAACCCAGACCTAGCTTTTATTCTCCATCTCTCATCTTTTTTTTAAAATTTTTTAAAAATTTTTTAAACTTCTGTGTCCTTTTCTTCTCTTACTGTAAAGCAGCATTTTGAGCTTCCCAGTTCACATGGGAGAAAATGGCCACAGCCAACACCTCAGAGGGAGACCACTTTCTAGTTGTCAGGCCTAATTCCAGATTCCTGGGGAAGGGATTGCAAGGACTGGATCACACCCATCAGTGGAATGACTGGGGGTAAATCCACAGAAAAGCAGGGAGATGTTGGGCCTCAAAAGCCAAATTAATTGATGTCTAATAGGAGGAAGAGTCCAAAATGAGGCCCAGGATGTAGGGCCCTTGACTCTTTTTCTCTCTCCCCCAGTACTGAGTTAGCCAGGCAGGCCAGTTGATTGCTCCTCTGCTATGTCTCTTATAGTCTATTCCTTCCTTCTCATTTCTCTACTTCTATTCCATTCTGACTCTATTCTATTGTAAAATAATCTCCTTTGCAGCCTTCTGCTTCCAGATGTCCCCTTGTCCCATACACTCTTTGCAGCTCAGCCTCATAAACTTCCGACCTGCAATGCCATGTTGTACGTGCCTCTTCTTAGCCAAAGTGACTCCTCATTGTCCAAGAATAAAGTCCAGACTCCAAGGGCACGTGCTTAGTGCCTCCACAATCCGGCCCTGGCTGTGTTTTTCTCACCTGCCTCCTTTGCTCTAGCTCCACCCCAGACCAAAGGGCTTGTTGTGTGGCCCTTGACCACAGCACACTTATTCCAGGATGTCTTTTTCTCCCCAGATGTGTCTCCTCCTGCTCTGCTCGTCTAGACCCTACCATTGAGCACCATTCCAATTCCCCCACATGAAAACCATGTAATCACTTCCTCCGTGGAATTCCTGCCGCACTTTTTACCTGGACTACAAATCACCATTTTGCTTCTTTCCTGCTCCATGGAGCTGAAACCATAGCTTATAACTATATATCCCTGGAGTCTCGCTAACACAGAATCTTACATGGGCAGCACTATGCCCAGAGTAATAACTGCTTGATGACAATAAAGAAGTGACATATGAGCACTGAGTCTTATGCAAACTCTGCCCCACTTTGGGGGTATCGTGTTGAAATTCTGGGAACCAGTGCATGTGAGTTTAAGGAAGAGAGTGAATTTTAGGAAACAGAGCCTTGGAAGGCATATATATTCAAGACATTTAAAAATATGTAATACAAATGTCCTAACAAGTCCAAAACCAACTGAACTGTGATCTAGTTCATTCCAGATTCACATATTTCAGACAAAAGAAAAATGGAAAAGTAGCAAAATTAATGGAAATGGACGGAATAGTTTTATTAAAAGATTTTCTCTCATTGGACTTATTTAAGTGATTTAAAAGCAATTGACCCTAGACTTTTCTAATACTAGAAAAATTCAACTTACACTATCAAAAGAGATTTTAATGTTTGGTTAAAAAAAAGAAAAGAAACCTTTAGAAAATGGCACTACTTCTGTAAAGATTTTATCTTAACAAAATTAGTAGGTCAATTCTGAAAACTTAGAGAAAGTATAATTATTTTTATGAATATTAAATAGGATTTTTCTACATTTATCATAAAAATCATTTGTGTATCACATTTTTCTGTAGTTTTAGTGAAGTCACTAGAACTAAAGCATAAACACATGCTAGTAAAATAGAACATGTGATTCATAAAAATCACACATTTCTACAGAACATGAGAAGTACATTGTAAAAACTCTTCTCTTTGAGGAAATCTTCTCTCAAATTCTGTTTAATATTTATAATTTTGCCATTTGATTTTTATATTCCTTTAGTTCATTGCATGAGTACTTAATTTGCAGTTATGTCCCATCCATTCATCTCTTATTAGATTGAAAAAAAGATATATCTAAATTATGTAAGAGTATATCTAAAAAGATATATCTAATTATGTAAGAGTTAAAGTATTGTAGAGTAATCAAAGAAAAAAGAAGTCTTCTAGGAGTCCACCTGCTCAAAATAGAAAGAGGAAGAGAGAGAGATAGATCAGTGTAGACAGAATAGTAGGACAAAACTTCAAAGAAGAGATGAGAGTAGAAGGGCAGGCAGCTAGAATTTAAAAAGGCACAACAATAAAGAAGACAATTTTCTCCAGCTGAGAGTAGTAACATAATAATCACAGTAAGAATTCAGTTTTGATCCATTAAGTTCAGAAAACATTTATGAATTCTATTTTTGATTTTTTGAGGAACCTCCATACTGCTTTCCAGAATGGATGTACCAGTTTGCATTCCCACCAACAATGCATGAGGGTTCCTTTTTCTCCAAATCCCTGCCAACATTTGTTATTTCTAGTCTTACACCATTCTGACAGGTGGAAGGTGATATCTTATTGTGGTTTTGATTTGCATTTCCCTGATGATTATTGAAATTAAAAATAGAAATACCATCTGATCCAATAATTCCACTTCAGGTATTTACCCAAGGAAAATGAAAACACTAATTTGAAAAGATATATATACCTCTGTGTTTATTGCAGCATTATTTACAATATCCAAGATATGGAAACACCTCAAGTGTCTATCCATAGATGAATGGATAAAGGAGGTGTGGTATATATACAGAATATTACTTAGCCATGGAAATGGATGAGATCTTGCCATTTGCAACATCATGAATAGACCTAGAGACCTTATTTCACTATGCTAAGTGAAATAAGTCAGACAGAGAAAGACAAATACCATATGATTTCCTTTTATATGTGCAATCTAAGAAACAAAGGGAAACAAAACAAAAAGTAGAATTGACCTATAAATACAGAGAACAGACTGATGGTTGTCAGAAATGAGGAGGTGGGTGGAGGGAAGTGGGAGATACAGCCTTCCAGTTATAGACTAAATAAGTAACAGGAATAAAATGTCAGCATAGGTAATAGTCAGTAATATTGTAATGACATCGTATGGTGACAGATGGTAGCTACACTTGTGATGAGCATAATATAATGTAGAGAATTGTTGAATCACTATATTGTGTTCCTGAAAGTAACATAACATTGTGTGTCAACTGTATTCAAATTTTTAAAAAATAGCCAAACTCATAGAACCAAAGAGTAGAATGGTGGTTGCCAGATATTGAGGAAAATAGGGAGAGGTTGATAAAAAGGTACAAACTTTCACTTATAAGATGAGTAAGTTCAGAGGATGTAATGTACAACATGGTGACTGTAGTTAAAAATACTGTCTTGTATACTTGCAATTTGCTAAAAGAATAAATTTTAAGCATTCTCATAAAAAAAAGTCACTACATGAGGTAATGGAAATGTTGATTAACTTGATCGTGAGACTCATTTCAGAATATGTATATATATATTAATCATGTTATAATTTTGTCAATTTCACCACAATAAAGTTGGAAAAAGTACTAAGTGATAAAGAATGTGACATAAAAAACAAAACGAAACATTTACGAATTCATTCCTAGCGTACATCACATCAGGTGCTGGAGACACAGGACAGTGGGAAAGGAAGTGAAAGATCAATGATACAGTCCACAGGAGTTTGTAATCACAAAGGAATTCATAATTTAATGGAATAAATATGAGTAGAAAAGTAAAGACATTTTAAGAAAACTGTCTTTAGAAGATTTTTTTATTCAGGTAAAAAGCAAATATTCCTACCTTTGCCACTTTTAAAATTTATCTCCCCTACCGTCCTAGGATCTAGTTGCTGTTGTGAAGGCTTTAAGGAGGGCACGTATTGCATGGTGCACTGGGTGTTATACACAAGTAATGAATCATGGAACTTTACATCAAAAACTAGGGATGTACTGTATGGTGACTAACATAATATAATAAAAAAATTATTATAAAAAAATAAAATAAAGTAAAGGAACTTTCTCTTCATAAGATAAAGAACATTCTGTGCTTTTCAACTAGATAAGAAGAAAGAGAATGAGAGAAGGAAGAGAGAAGAAGAGAAGGACTATTTGGGGGATATTGGGAAGGGGAGATGGGAAGGAGGAGGAGAGGTGTGGAGCCGGGAAGATGGGTATATGTGGGGATGACTTGAGGAGCCAGTAAAATTCTCCAGTGTCGATTGGTAGTTGGAGAAGGGTGGGATTAATCAATGATAATGACCATAGAGACTGATGAAATGTTGTATCTGTTAAGTTTCCATGCATTCTTTGTCTTTCCTGAATGCTTTACACAACTAAACTCTAAGGGATTAGTGTAGAGAATATTAAAAACTGTTGAGTTTTACAACTGGATCATTGTAGTCTAGCATCAAGACAGCATCTGCTGAGCAAAGTGCCCAAGAGGCAATGAAAGCTGTGAGAAGATAAGTTTCTGGGAATTTATAGGCAAGTATAGAAAGTTTTTGCCTTGAACCTCTTCTCTTTAGCATCCTCTCCTCTAGCAGTCTTCTCTCATCACCTTCTGTATGTGTATATCTTGGATTTATGTATATAAATAGATACATAATATAAAATATGTATATGTAATATCAGCTTTCTGTGCTTCAAGGAGATGAAAGAAGTTTTCCAGAGGAGAGGCTTTTAAAGAGAAGAAGGAAGATTCAAGGATTATGTTTTGGTGAATCCTCACATTGTTGATACATTTTTCAACACTTTTTCTTGTAATTTATCTACATACCTGCCTAGTATCTTCATACCTGTGTACCTACATATTTCCTGTAACATGTGAGCTCCTCAAGGAAAGGAAGCATTTTTTTTTCAATTTTTTCATTCCCACAGCTAGCTCATGTTCAATGCATTGCAGTTTCCCCATAAATATTTGCTGAATGAAAGAATAAATAAGTGAATGATCACAGCATTATTTCAGAAAAGCCAAATAACATGAGATTTTTCAAGAAGCAAAATGTTTACCAACAGCAGGAGAATGAGCCATCAATAATATTAGATTAGGTCATTTTCATTGAATTATGATTTTACTATAATTAAATATCCAAATACAAATCTGAATGGATTGCTCAGTTAAGTGTTAAAAAGGACTCTTTGGTCTAGTTGAAAAGCACTTAGATAAAAGTGATATTTCCTGAAAAGTAATTCCTGATGCATTAAAAAAATAATTATGAAAATTGCATCCTACAAACATTTTACTCTGTAACATCCAAAATGTGTTTGTTTTTTGTTTCATGCATAGTTCTCAGAAGTAGTTTGACTGGTTTAAAAAAATACATGATGACTTTCAGTAGACTTTATTTTAAAACTGCAATCACCTGACTTCAGGAGGACACTTCTTTTGAGGTCATAGCTGTTGGAAGTGGAATCAATCACTTTAGAACAGAGGGCAGAGCAACAAGCATGAACCTATTTTAATTAAATAGCTATGGTGTTTTGACAAGTTGGCATATATTTTCTGGATAAGTTGTTCTGACTCATTTTGTTTATAGGCCACTTAGAAAGGGCTGTTTAAATGTCTGGCCACCAGTTTTAATATGTCCTTCAGCTTTGAGAATACCTTATATAACTTTTTTCAAAGTAGTTTAAACTCTTCTTCACAATTATTTTACATCTTCATTTTTCTTAAGGGTTATACTTCTCCCTAAAAACACAGTAATGGCAATTTCTGTTGTAGGTCCCAAGTGATGCCATGCAATAAGGGCTTAGATATTATTTTTTTTTTTTTTAAAGAATTTATTTATTTATTCGACAGAGATAGAGACAGCCAGCGAGAGAGGGAACACAAGCAGGGGGAGGGGGAGAGGAAGAAGCAGGCTCATCGCGGAGGAGCCTGATGTGGGGCTATCCCACAACGCCGGGATCACGCCCTGAGCCGAAGGCAGACGCTTAACCGCTGTGCCACCCAGGCGCCCCAGGGCTTAGATATTATTAAGCAATACCTGGATTAACCATAAATGCCTACTGTCTTCATGATATGTGCCTTAGGGGTTGAATCTTTGTTTTATTTACTGTCGCTATTTTGTACTTCTGGCATCACCTGATCTAGTGGGAAGACAGACTATTCAAGGAGAATCATAGAGGGGAATCTCAATATATTATTTATTAGTCGTCCCAAGTGACTAGCTTCCAAAGGGTAAACAGACTTCTTATGGTAAGTCATGTCCACGGAGCATGGAGGAGTCTAGCCAAGTGAGCAGTCTACAGGAGGTACAAGAAAGTAAGTCTTGGCAGGTGAACTATGGTATCAAGAAAATTTGGCAGAAGGTAACAGATAACCTGGAAGCATGGGGGTTACCAGGCAGACAAATTCTAGGATCCAGTCATGGGTACTAGAGTGACAAACACACTCACTTGAAAATGAAAGTAATAGTCTGGTTAACATATGATATAGGTCACAGTTTTAAAACAGGCAGTAAGTTCTATGAGGGATTATTGTGAGTAGGAGAGAGTGCTCAAGTCTTTAAGGATAATGTGGGAAGAATGTAGCTTGAAGGAATTATAAGATTTGGTTAAGCAAGTGGAAAATAGAGACATTCAAGTTTCATCCCAATTTAAATGCTTCAGTCCCTGAGGTGTTTTTTTTAAAGAGAGTTAGAACATGATTAAAAAACAGGCAAAAGATGAATTCTGTACTGTAGCACATGAGCAGTAATTTTTTCAAAGCCACATGGAGGCAGCAAGATACAACTCCTTCAAATTCATATTTTTCTAATGGATGCATCACTGTTTTCAGGAGCCATGGAATTATTAGTACCTGATCATCACCCTGAAAGAATGTTCCAGCTCTAGCCCTGACCCCCATCTTGCGTGTGTATCATGGTTGGCCCTGGAAGTCATGTGTAGCACTTACCACTTGTCACTGCACTGCTTGTATATGAGAAAAAAATACAATGTTGAAGACACACATTCCACCATTTTATCAGCCTCCTAGTTCCTCGGGGGTAGTTTCCAAACTCAGAGTGTGGTTATACCTCAGGTCAGCGTTGTATAAGTGATGCTAAATGGGTACCCTCCTGACAGACATTCGTGTCAAATACCCTGCCCCAGATGAGATGGGCTCACACTCTGTAGGTATTCTTTTTTTCTTTTTTTTTAAGATTTATTTACTTATTTGAGAGAAAGAGAAAGAAGGGGCAGAGGGAGAGGGAGAGAGAAACTGTTAATGGCAGTGGGACCGTGGTTAAGTCACTTCATCTCTAGGAATCCATACTCTCATGTATAGCATGACAATTTTTCATAACCCACATTACAGGATTTGTATGACATTCAAATTAAAAATTCAGTTGAAGTATGATATTTTCGTACATCTAAGTTACATTTTTTAGATAGAAGAAAACAAATGAATTTAGTTGGAAAAAATTTCAGAGTTATGCTTTGAATTAAAATGAGTCATTCAGGATTGTTTTGATTTTAGCTAAGGAAAAGTATAATAATGTGATAATGGAGTCCGAGTAACAATATGCTGTAGCCATAATCTGCTAATAGAGATATACATTAAGGGGGTGATTCCCATCCTGATCTGATCAGAAGAATCACCAATACTCTTAGGAAGATGTGAATTATCTGGCTGTAGGAACATTGTCAGAAATTTCTGGTTTAGTAAGTGTGCAGTGGTGCCTGGGAATTACTAGGCATAACAGATGATTCTTGTGACCATGCTTTAGAGTCAACTGTGTGCTGCTTAAAAATACAGATTCTTGAGTCTTCCTTTTAGATCTAGTGGTATTAGAATTGTTAGGGAATTTGATTTGTGAGTATTAGTCTTTATTTAGCCCAAATGCAATTTCTCTGAAACTCACTATTCTAAGGCAATACACTGGTAATAAGTGAATGTTTGTTATTACTTTGATTCAGATGGCTATACATAAAAGAACCCCCCAAAAATTACAGATTGCCAGATGGTACTTGGAATTTATTACATTTGATGAAGTTTGGGGAGTTGTTCAGAATTATGCATTCTCCTATAAAACTACATCATTACTGTCTTGCATATCGTGAAAAGCTGAACAATTCAAACCAAACATGTACCTGGTGCATTTTTCTCTAATTTTTGATGAAAATATATTTTATAAATATCCCTTTGCAGAAAAATGTATTTATGTCTGAGATGATTATCATTTATTCAATCTTAGTTAGATTTCAGTAGCTGAGTACTGAATATTTATTTGCAAGTCGAAAAAGATCTAAAATATAAGAATAGCATGAAACCAATCTCTGTTTTATAAACAAATGATTTTTTGTGTCTGGGAAAAAATTAAAATCAGTTATTTATAATCCTTCTCATTCCTTCCTGGGCCTTCTAAAGGTGGTGCCAACAAATGACTTTAAAAAAATATTATATTTATTTATTTGAGAGAGAGGGAGCACAAGCAGGGGGAGTGGCAGAGGGAGAGGGAAACTGACTCCCCACTGAGCAGGGAGCTCAACTTGGGGCTGGATCCCAAGACCCTGGGATCATGACCTGAACTGAAGGCAGATGCTTAACCGACTGAGCCACCCAGGTGCCCCGTACTTTTCGTTGCTGTTGTTAACGAATAGAATAGTAGATCTGTATACAAAATGAAAAAACTCAGAGACTTAGGAGAGATGCCTGCCCATGAAGTAAGACAGTAGGAACCGGGGTTCAGAGGAGTTGTTATGGGGAGAAAAAAAGAGAGAAGACAGAGTTGACAGCTGCCACAGCTAATAGAACTTGAGAGAGAGAGACAGAGAGAGGTGTTGTTTTTTTTTTTTTTTGAGAAGTTTTGCTCTGTCATATGTAATGTTATATTCTACATTCAACTTCCTAAGAAAATTTTAATTAAATTAAAAAAAATTCTCCAGTCCTTTTGGCATTATTTTCCTTCAGTCCTATCCTCCTCTTTTCATTCAAGGTGGATTTCTGGGCAAGAGTCAGGGGAAGGACAAGGTCATGGAGGCCAAGGCACATTCTGATTACACAGATATGAAAATTAGCAGGTCACATGTAATAATTGTGTGTAGAATGAAATATGGTGGATGCATTCACTTGATCTTATGATCGCCTCTTAATTCAACATTTAAGCTCTTTACTAGCTCAAAACCAAACTATATATCTCTTTCTTTTCAATCTGGTTTGTCAAATCCCCTTCCTCTAACTCCCCTTTACATTTCAATGTTCCCTAAAGGTCTGCCCTGTTCTCCCTTACCTTTTCATGGGTTCAAGTCCTCCTTATAGGCTGGTCTTTCTCAAGTCCAAATGCCTCTGCTGAATTTCATAGCTGGATATCTAACTGCCAAGTGGCTATTTCTTTCTAGATGTTCCTCGGGCTTCTCTGATTCATCACGTTTAAAACCAACCTATCATGACTTTTATCTATTCATTCACTCAAGCCAAAAACCTGGGACATATCCCAGATTTCTCTCTCTCATCTGTCTTGCAGTCAGTCACCAGGCTTATACATTCTTCTTGCTAAGTATCTCTTGACCCTGTTCCTCCTTTAGGCCCTAATAGATTCTACTTAGTTCAGGTTACCATCAGCTTTACTTATATGAGTATAATACCTTTTCTCTTCTTTTAGTCTTACCCATTTGTCCAGAGTAATCTTTTTAACCTAAAAATCTAATCCTCAAAACTCTTCAGATAGAAGTTCCTTTGCATGCCGTACTAGCCATCCTGTCATCTAGCCCGTGGCTAACTGCTGGCTTCTTCTGGGCTATCATCCTCCCTCCCTCCCCTACCTCTACCTTCTACATCTTATACTCCATTAAAATTCTGAAATACCTGTTGGTTACTTGAGCCATAATGCCTTTCTTCACGGTGTAGGCCTTTGCACCGGCAATAAACAGGTTTCTCGTCAAAGTGCATGCTTGGCTGTCCTCAGCCATCATTCAGCCTCCAGCTTAAATGCTACCCTTCTTGTGAGGCCTCATCTGCCTCTCTCAGACAAACTTAAGTGCTTCTTTTCTTATACATTGATAACAATGTTTATAAATGTCAATTATGGTTATTCCCCCACTGCATTGCAGTTGTTTGGTTGCAGGTATTTAACCATCTCACTGAAAAGTTATAAGACTTGGAATGTTGGCTAAACTTAGACCAGCACCTAGACCAGTACCTGACAGGTACTCCATGATTGTATTTCACATGAAAGATTTTATAAGATTCCCAAAAAGGAACAATTTTATTTTTTTACCCTGTGGGATCCATGTACTTGTATGAACCACTAATTAAAAACTTTCTATGTGAGAATCATACTTATATGGATCAGACATTGGCAAGTTTGTTTTTAGAGGCCTTATTTAAGGTCCTGTTGACATTAGACAATTTATTAATTGAATTTGGGATAGGCTCTTGAATTGTTTATCATTGAGTTCAACTTTCTTTGTATTTTGCAAAGCACAACCATCATAAACCCAGAGTAGAGTCTTGGTTCTGAGTCTTCCATGTACTTCCCTGAGCCTAGTTCTTGCTGAAGTAAACTCTTCTCTTTGAAACCGGTGTCCTCCATAACTGCCATTAGTGGGCCTCCTAGAGACAGCTGCCACAGACGTCCACAGAGTGGTGAAAGTCGGGGCTAGAATTGCTCCTCCCTGTACTGTGAAATGGGATAAGAAAATTCTGATTGCCGAGTCATGAGGAAGAGATTCTGAGCATGGCAGACCCTGCTGTATTTTTCTTAGTTTCTGGAAATAGGAAAAAAGTAAGAATTTTACAACAGAGCTTTGACTTACATTGTCACCACCTACTAAGAGGGATGATGACTGTCCTCCAGAGAAACTTCCTTGTTAAAGGAGGGGCAGAGGACTGTAATCACTGACTTCACATTAGAAATAAAAAATTCTATTATTATGGGTAAGACTGAATGAATAAAACTTTAAAAGCCAATAATCTTAAGTTCAGTCATATAGAGTTTGCAATGCTTTATTAATTTATAAAAATAACAGCCATCTATTTTCAAAGGCAAACTACTCAATATTAATAATAACAATAGTGTGTATGTGTCCTGATAAAAAATCAGTCAAAGATTTGAGCTTGGTAGCAAATGTGCCTTCAAGTATGTATTTACTATATTTTTCTAATAAAATAATAAAAGTTATAGTTTCTTTTGATGAAGACAGGAAGAATATTTGTAGGGCTTAATGAGATAAATGAAAGAACTTAAAACAGGGACTATCACAAAATGAGATTTTCCACCTGGAAAAATCTCTAGCCTATGGCCTGGGGAGATAATGAACTATAACAGGGCATAATGTGATTAGAATAAAATGAGTGATTTATATCAGACAAGCCTTGTCACAGAGAAGACACAGAAGTTACCACTCTTCAACATGGTCTAGGCATTAGTTCTGTCTGCATTTGCATAGTTAGTAGCTCTGAAACATTTTCTATTTGACCTCTAGGATTCTCAATTCAATGTGTATTTTGTGAGATTGACCCAATGAGGCAAATACTTAAATGAATAATGGAACATTTTTTTAAAAATTATTGATTCCCAGAGTTCTGGCGTGTTTAGGTCCCCTCCCTATGTCTGTTCAAATTCATGGGAGGCTTCATCTCACTGTGAAAATGGCTTTCTAATCCCTCCTCTCTCGGAATAAATCTGATATGTTTTTGAGTGTCTTAGAAAATTATTCCCATCTCTGAATAGACTGCAACTTGCTTATGAGGTCAGAAAGAGTAGATCATCACTACCAAACTTGAGGGGGAAAGGCCAGAGTAAATATTTTTCTTTTGAGGTATGTTTTCAAGCTATGCTCCATAAAAGGAAATTGCAAATCTAATTGGTGTACAGCTACAGTCCCATGATGCACAGTAACCTCCAGGGATATTCTAGGGTCAACCTGGGAGAAAGTTGTAACAATGTATATATCCCACAGTGACTGGAAAATACCTGCTGTGGTCGGGAGAATGATGCCTCCCCCACAAAATAGCCACATCTGAATCCCTGGAACCTGCAAATATGTGAAAGTTACATGGCAAAGGGAAATTAAGGTTGCTGGTCAGCTGACCGTAAAATGTAGAGATTATCCTGGATTATCCAGGAGGACCCAACGTAATTACAAGAGTCTTTCAGAGAGGAAGAGAGAGGCAGAGGCAGGCAAGAGGTGGCAGCATGAGAAAACTGGCTTTGAAAGTAGACCAAGAGGGCCGTAAGTCAGGAAGCACAGGTGACATCTAGAATCACAAAAAAGGACAGAGAAACAGATTCTGTCTTTGAGCCACCCTGCCAACACCTTGATTTTAGTTCAGTGAGACCCATTTTAAACATCTGACCTCTAGAACTAAGATAATAAGTTTGTATCGTCTAAGGCTCTAATTTGGTGGTAATTTGTTCCAACAGTAATAGGAAACAAGTGCATGCAAGTTTATCCACGTCTTTGCTGACATGGGATATTATTGATCTTTTACATCTTTTCTAGCTCAATAGTCAAAAATGTCTTATAGTTGGGGTACCTGGGTGGCTCAGTCAGTTAAATGTCTGCTTTGGCTCTGTCACAATCTCAGGGTCCTGGGATCGAACCCCGCCTCGGGCTCTGTGCTTAACAGGGAGTTTGCTTGTCCCCTGCCCCTCCCCAGCCAATAAATAAATAAAATCTTTAAAAATATATCCTATTGGTCTTTAATTTTTCATTATTAGTCAAGTTGAGCTTATTTTATTCTGCTAGATCCTTGATGAATATTAAAATTCATTTTGAACATCCAGCTTATGGACTGAAACTATTTCATTATTGAAGTTTTAGGTTTTTTGTTTTTTGTTTTTTTCCTTATCCCTTTGTTTGACCATTAAGTATCATTTTTGCTTTTGGTGTCTGACACATTACGAAAAGAACCTACTAAGTTTTTACCAGGAATTTATGGTGACTTCTTATAGAAATAAAGCAGCTTTTCAACACTGCTAGAAATGATCACATGCTTTCTTTTAGTATGTTTTCTACTTTAAACTATTAATGTAATAAACTATGAGAATAAGCTTCATATCTTGACCCATTCTTCGATCACTAGAGTATATCACACTTTATGGTAGTTCATAATTATTTAATAAACTGCTGAATTCAGTTTTGCATGTATATTTATGAAAGAGATGCACGTATCCTTTTTTTCCTGCTAATTTCCATCATGGTTATGTTAGTCTTAGAAATGAATGGAAAGCCTCCGTCTTTGCTGTGCTTTGTAATCATTTCAATATATGGGAGCTATTTGTGGAACACTCTGCATGCTCCATGCCTTGTTATACATCCTCTTTCCCCACTCCATTTTATATTATGTCAGTAAATTCAAAGGTATTTAAAAAGAAAAGGAAAATTAATATATTACCTCAAACTGCTATTTTGAGGTTGCAACTCCCCTCATCTTTTAAAATCAGAGAGTTTTTTTGCATCCTTAAACCATTCCTGTAATTGTAGAGGGAAAAAGAAGAAAGACATAAGAAAGGCTGTCCTTGGAGAGTTGTTGGCAGCAGAGCTTGGCTGCTTATAATTTCATTAGATTTCCTTTTCAATGATGTTTTATTGTTATTACTATTACCATCATTATCATGATTATGCCTTATACGAAACCCGTTTACACTATACCAAATTATAAATATACTGTTAATTTATCTTTTATGATGTCAACTTGGACTGTGTTAACCAAGTGTCCAGGATAAAAGATGTAATAGCCCCATGTTACTTTATCATGATCAGAACATTTTAGCAGAATTGTGTTGAGTTTAGGGTATCACATTAAAAGTGTATTGGCTTTGTGAAGTTACAAAAGCATTACAAGCTCTTCCAAAAGCAAATTGGAAAGCACAGAACAGAACAAAGAAGAAAGAAAATTATTTACAGTGTGATCTTCCAGATAAATTCATCGGTACATGTGAACTCTATGCACATAATTGCATATATATTTTTCCAAAACCAGAATCATCCTCTACATCATAATTGCTTTGTAACCTGCTTTTTCACCTCACAAATATATTATTAAAATTTTTCATATCATGAAATACTCTTTCACAGGGTTTTTTTAGTAAATGTATTATAATTTAATCTGTGGTATGATCATGATACAACGGATTACTTATTGTGAAACCTTTGTTTCCATTTTATTACTATTTATAGTGCTGCAATGAACACAATACAATGATTATTTCTTGAGATGAATTCCCAGAAGTTGAACTGATAACTTAAAAGGGTTGTGCATTATAATGACTTCTCATATGCTTAGCCAGATTTCCCTCTAGAAGTTGTTTTATATATCATTCCACAATAAGTATAGGAAAGTGACCATTCCCTTCACGGACAAAGAATCTTGGATTTTCTTAATAGTTTCCAATTTGATTGGCAAAAAAACTATTTCATTTTGATATACATTTCTTCAACTACACATATCCATGATCACTAGCTCAACAAAGTTTTTCAAAATTTGCATTTCTTTTTGACTTTCAGCAAGGTAATACAGAACAAGACATTATACAAGCATCTCAGGGGGCCTTGGGTAGCATAGTAGCAAAGCAAACCATAAACAAAAAATCTTCATCCTTCTGCAGTGAGTCATACGAATGTCCACACTAAATGGGACACATAGAAACCATTGATATCCTTTCTCTCATCAGGTTTTTGTCACCAAATGAGCTCAGGTCAGATTACGTTTTGCTGCTGTATGAATGTTAGAAAAGCTTTATTTTCAGAGCTTTCCTACTTCAAAATTGAAGACAAGGGATGGTGGACAGGTCGTGAGGTTGGTAATTGTTTTTCTTAAGTCTGTTGGCTATTTATACTTTTTCCTTTTGTGAATTGCTTTTTCATATCCTTCACTAAGTTTTTTTGTTAGGATGCTTAATACTTTCCTCATTGGCTTGTAATAGTTCTTTGCACATTAAAGATATTACCTCTTTTCCTGTTACAGATGTTATAAATATTTTTTCTTAGTTTTATCTGTTATTGAAATTGTTTATAACAGCTGTTGTCAAACTTGAGTCTTCCCAAGAATAACCTGGTGTGTATGTGTGTGTTTCTGTATGTGGTGTGGAGTGGAGGTACATGTGTGCATGCTTGGGTAGCTGCATGTATGTTTTGTGCAAAGTCCTGAGCTCTGTCCACAGAACATTTGATATAAAAGGTCAAGGTAGCTATCATCAGTCATCATACTGATGGTAGCTAACACTTGTGATCATAGCATAGCATACAGACTTGTCTAATCACTATATTATACACACGATATTATATGTTATATTGTATATTGAAACTAATATAACACTGTGCCTCAACTGTTCTTCAAAAAAATAAATAAATACAGGTTCTAATATATATAGTGATAATGGTCACACCACTTTGAAGTAAATTAAAAGCCATGAAGTTTACAATTTAAATGTATGAATTGTATGCTGTGTGAATTATATCTCAATAAAGCTCTTAACAGAAAACTGAAAGGTCTAGGTAGAATTCTGAAATCTGAATCTTAGAAAGCCCAAATGTGATTCTTATGCAGGTCATCAGAGATTCACATTTTGGCTTCTGGTAGTTTTTGTTTAACATGTGGTTGTTTTCGATTTATCCCATAAAACCTATCAGTCTCGTCCTTTATGATTTCTGTCTTTTATGTTAAGCTGGGGATACCCTGTTTCAGCAGAGGCATTGACAAACTAGAGAGCGTCTACAAAGGCCAACAACTGGAATGTTGAGAGACCCGGAAAGAATGACAAAGAATGATGGAGGAAATGGGGATGTTTAAGGGAAAGCCTAGACTTTGAGGAGGAACGTGCTAGCTATTGTCCTCTGTCAGGTGGAAAGACAATGCAACTATTCTCTCTTGCACCAGAAAACTATACTAAGAACACTGCTTGAAATTCAGAACATCAAATGCATCTTCCACATGAATTTTCCTTTATAAAACAAATCAGATTATGACATTTCTCAGTTTGGAATCCTTTGTGGCTTTTGTTGTCTTTAGGAGAACACTCCATGTCCTGTGAGGTCCCTCACAATCCAAGCCTCATTTGGGAGGTTCCCCTCCCTCCACGCTACTCACCTGATATGCCACCCAAGTGAATGGCTTGATGTCTCTCAAAAATGCAGCAGGTTCACACATCTTTCCTCCTTCTCATATCTGGGATTACAAGCAATGTGATCTACTAATGTCCCCTATCCTCTAGGCTAGGCTATGTCAAGCTCTTGTCAGGGTGGAGTCCTTGCGAGTCTGTTTCTGTCATGATCCCCTCTCTTGACTGTCACCGATGGGACCTTATCCAGAAAAGAAGTCACTGAAAAACCCAATGATGTATTTAAATGAATTTACATATAGTAACACATAGTTAATATTTATTAGTCATAGGCTAGGTCCTAGGGCAACAAAAATGAGTAAAATGTACATCTTCTCTTCTAAGAGCCTCAACAGCTCAGAAAAGAAGAATTAATGAAAATTAAATGGGAAAGTTTAGTGAATATTTAAAAATTGGAGAGGGGATCAGAATTACATAATTCACATTTCAGTAGTTATGGAAATTCGAGTGAATTTATAATGCATTCAGACATAAAACTATATTTAAGAGGATAAATACAAGAAAAAGAATTAAACTTGCCTGAGTTATATAGAGGAGTAGCAGCATTGTGTTCTGAACCAAATGCATAATTTTTGCCAAGATGATTAAGTGGAAGATGTTTATGCTTCCGTTGAAAATTTGATTGGTGTTATACAGCATGTTAACTGAAAGACATGCTCATTTTTACTTGCTTAGGAATCCTTAAAATGTTCAATAAAGTGGCTGCATGTTTTTGCATAACAAAAGGGAACTCGAGTTACTGAATGTCTCGGGATAATGAGCCTGTTACGTATTTTAGCATCTGCTGTATTTATATTTCACTGCAGTCATTAATGGATACTTTTCCCTTCCACTGTCTAGAAAAAAAGACATTTTTTCCTCATTGTTACACACCAATTTGAAGTGGGAGTTGTAGTTTTTCTAGTAGCACATGACTCAGGTGTATTGCATTTGGAGTCATTCCTTTCAGATCCCAGTGTGCCATGCAGCTGGAGTTCTGGGTCGGTAAGAACCCCACAGTGGCCAAGGTCAGAAGCCTCCAGTATTTTAATCCCATATCTCCATCGCTCCCGGGGTGGGCTAGCAAGCTGTCACGGAATGCCCATTAAGGAAAATGCATTCCTCGACATCACAAACAGCGAGTGAAACGGCCAG
Source organism: Ailuropoda melanoleuca (assembly GCF_002007445.2). NCBI lineage: Eukaryota > Metazoa > Chordata > Mammalia > Carnivora > Ursidae > Ailuropoda > Ailuropoda melanoleuca. Next base: position 35,098,718 of record NC_048233.1, read on the forward strand.
ACCTGGGCCCGAACTTGTGTGACAGATTACAAATGTGTTTTTCTCTGTAGAGCAGTGAGGCAGCTAAGTAATTTCTAAATAGTAGACTTGTCATCCAAATGCAGTTTGACGTTATTGCTAGGTGATCAGAACCCTGCGCTTTTTCTCATGGTGATTAATAACCCTTTTATTCTTTCACTGTAGAACATCAAGAGAGTTGATACTAATTGTATAGCTAAGGCTGATTTCCTTTGCAAGATCCCAAACAGTGCATAATCCACCAGGCTGAGTTCCTTGAAGGCACGAGCCATCATATTGATCTTAGTATCACTACCGTCTGGGCAGTGTGCTGCATTAAGAGTTTCCATAAATGTGCACTGAGTTGAATTAACTTCATTTGCCATGGATGAATTTCAGCACTAATAACATTCTCAGTTCTATTTAGGGTTTGAAGCTTTAAGAAGCAGAGCATTTCATTCTGCCAGTAAGTAAACAACTCCATGAGAGAAATATTAGCTCTCATAGTCCATTCGTTCAGCTACTTTTGGAAAGCTGTTGTCACTGACTAGACATAGCAACAAATTCTAGCCAGGCAGAACAAATGTTATAATTTATAACTAAACGATGTCTTCGTTTGGGATTTGGGCCAGTTTTTTCCCAATGTTCACCTTAAATATTTGCTACCATTTCAACACATTTGTTTCTAAAGAATTCTAGAATCTTCCTGTAGCAGAAAGGTCTTCTCATTTCCAGAGAAGTCAAAGACCATTAAAACTCCCAGTGTACTGAGGTAGAGGGAAGGTCAGAAATAGTTGTCAGGGGGCGCCTGGGTAGCGCAGTCGTTAAGCATCTGCCTTCGGCTCAGGGCGTGATCCCGGCATTGTGGGATCAAGCCCCACATCAGGCTCCTCTGCTATGAGCCTGCTTCTTCCTCTCCCACTCCCCCTGCTTGTGTTCCCTCTCTCGCTGGCTGTCTCTATCTCTGTCAAATAAATAAATAAAAAATCTAAAAAAAAAATAGTTGTCAGAAGACAGAGTATACAGATAACAATGTCTTCTGCTGTATCAATGCCATCTCGTCTCAGTGACTCTTGATATCAGGGTTACTTGCTAAAGAAATTTAGGGAACTGACATAATGTCAGAAATAAGAAAACATATCTTGATATCTCAAGACACAACTGTATTTCTAGAATCTTAGCTTCCACAGATCTACCACAGGGGCCACTGAAGGGGGAGGCAGAGGCCATAAAAAAAGGAGTGAATGGAAGCAGTACTATCCACCTCAATGAGAACACCTTTCATTTCATTGCAGAGTCCTATAAAATATTTCTCAGAATTTCACTGTTGAAAATATTTTGAACACTACACCTCTAGAACAGTGCCACAAATAATATAATATTGAATTACGTAGGAAGAGTGTAACGGTTCTGAAGAATTGAACTGCAAAGATACAGAATAGAAGCTTAGTAGTAATAGGCAAGGAACATCTTATTGGTCTGTATGGCTGCCAGAAACACCCCCTAAAAAACAAACAAAAACCCAAAACTAATTGAACTTGGGGTGTATTAAAAGAAAGACAGAATTTAAAATATTGGAGGTGATAAAATCATCCCCAGTCTAAATTAATCAGTTCTACTTACCCAGAACTGTTTTCAGAAAGATGCACATAATTTTCAGGTGAGATTGTCCAGCATAGTGAGGAGTGATACAAAATTTGGAAAAAAAGTTCTCAAGAGATTTAAGATAATTATCTTAAAATACTAAAACACTGGTATAGGACAGAGACTTTGTGTTAAGTGACAAGGTCCTGAACTTTATCAGGAGGTGGAAATGAAGTTTTAGATCATGAGAAAAAGAGAGTTTAGATCATGAGAAAAAGAGAGAAACTCATGAGAGGTATGAGTCATATTTGTTTTTATATACATATATATCATTGTGGTGAAATGTAAATAACATAAAATTTACGATTTTAACCATTTTTAAGTACAGTTGACTCTTGAACAATATGGGGGGGTGGGAGGTTAGGAACACTGATCCACCTTGCCGTCCAAAATCCACATAGAACTTTTGACTCCCCAAGACTGCTAGCAAGAACCTTGAGAGATCACTTTGCTGCAGTACACAATTTACTGGAGACACAAACTGCTCACGTGAAGATGACCAGTATCACAGGCATTTTTAAATGTATACGTGCAACATCAGTTCACCCCAACAGCAATAGGAGGTAGTTACAAATTTTTCTATCATCATTTTTTAAATTTAAATTCAATTAATTAACATACAATGTAGTATTAATTTCAGAGGCAGAGGTCAGTGATTCATCAGTCTTATATCACAACCAGTGCTCATTACATCATGTGCCTTCCATAATGCCCATCACTCAGTTACCCTATCCCTCCACCATTCTCCCCTCCAGCAACCCTCAGTCTGTTTCCTATAGTTAAGAGTTTCTTACGGTTTGTCTCCCTCTCTGACAGTAGTACAATATATGCTATAGTTAATTTTATGCAGTTATAATTTAATACTGCATCTTTTTACATGTTTACATTTCTCTCATCTGTGAATGGTGCCATGTACAGTCTGTGTCTGTGTGTATAAGTTTTGATAAATTTTAACTTTTTGTAATTTATGTATGTTTTATAGAGTCATGACATACCTTTTTCTTAATTTTGTTGATATTTCTAGGATATGCAGTTCATCTGTAAGTTTTTTCAAACTGTCACATATCTCAAAAATTTTTTCCAATATATTTATTTTTAAAAATCTGCGTATAAGTGGACCTGCACGGCTCAAGCCTGTGCTGTTCAAGGGTCAGCTGTGTACGGTCTGTGGCATTAAGTACATTCAGATGGTTGTGCAGTTGACAAAGACTCTCTCTTTAGGCTTCTCTGAGTGCTCCTCTTGACTAGGCCTGCCTCTTGGGCCTTGTCCTCTAGCCCGCCTCTCTCAGTTGTGGCAAAAATCCCATTAAGTCAGTTTAGAGAGCCTGCCCCATACCCTCGATATCTGATCACTCTGACCTGCCTTCAGCAAGAGTCCTATTAAGTCAATGTAGTATGAATTGATCCTTGATGTGTCCTCTTAATAATTTCCCACTCACCAGCCCAGTCCCTCAGCCTCACCACTCTGCTTGTTGACTATAAATCCCCAGTTTTCTTCACTTACTCAAGAGTTGAGCCCAGTTTCTCTCCTTGGTTGCTATGGTGTTGACACCCATTGCCGTAGTCCAGAATAAAGTCTTCCTTACCATTTTAACAAGTGTTATTATGATTTTAACAAGAATATTTTTTTCTTAACATAATTATCACCACCATCCATCTCCAGATTTTTTTCACCTTGAAAAACAAAATCTCTGTACTCAGTAAACAATAGCTCCTCATTCCCTCCTCCTCCCAGTCCCCTGGCAACCACCATTTTACATCTGTCTCTGTGAATTTGTCAACTCTATCTACCTCACGTAAGTGTAATCATGTATGATCCTTTCTGTGGCTGATTTATTCCACCTAGCATAACATCTTCACTTTTCATCCATGTTGTAGCATGTGTCCGAAATTCCTTCCTTTTTAAGACTGGATAATATTCCAACTGTGTGTATATACCCATTTTGTTCATCTACTGTGTGGACATACCCATTTTGTCTGTCAGTGGTCCCTTGGGCTGCTTGCACCTTTCCACCATTGTAAATAATGCCACTATGAACGTGGAGCTCCAAGTACCTGTCTGAGTGTGAGCTATCAATTCTTTTGTGTATATACTCGAAAGTAGAATTGCCAGGTCATATGGTAATTCTACTTTTAACTTTTTGAGGAACTAGCGATCCGATTTTTCTTAGTGACTGCACCATTTTACAACCCCAGTAGTGCACAAGGGTTTCAGTTCCCACATTCTTCCCAACACTTGTTTCTGGTTTTTTTTAGTTCACACCCATCCTAATGGATATGAAGTGGTACCTCATTATTGTTTTGCTTTGATTTTCCTAATGATGAGGCATACTTGTTTTTTTTTTAATTATGAACTTTTTATATCAGTTAAAAGAAAGCCTTTATTTCTGACTATTTGGAGCTCTGCCTCCTAATGACTGCAGGAGCCCTATAACCTCCTAAATTCCCATGCTGTAAGGTACCTTTTCCAATAGAAATACAATGTGAACTACATATATAATTTTAAGTTTTCTAGTAGCTATATTTAAAAGGAAAAAAACATGTAAAATTAGTTTTAATATGTTATTTAATACAGTATACCCAAAAATTATCTATCATTTTAACCTATAATCAATATAAAATTTTTTAAAGAGGTATTTACATTCCTTTTTCGTACTAAATTGCTACTGTGCATTTTCTACTTATAGCACATCTTAATTCTGACTATCCACATTTCAAGGGCTCGATAGTTACTACCGTCTTAATGGGTCTAAGATCTTGATTGTAATTAAACACTCAGTAGTTCTATGAGAAATCTTAAGGCAATAACAGCTAATTATCATTACATGATTTACAGAAATCCTGTATACCTGGCAGCTTGTGAGTGGATGAGGACAATTTGCTGCCCTGCCACCATCCACCCACTGGCCACACGTATACACACACTCCTGCATGGAAGGACACCTCCTTCTGGAGAGCAACATCAAGAGGGTCCCACCATTTTGTTATATTTTACTATAAAGTGATAGCATTGTTTTTATACTATTTTACATTTTTTAAAAACTTGCAGTATTTCAGCTAACCTAGAAGTAATAAAACATTGTTTGGCTTGTCTGGGAACCTTACCTCAAATGCTTTGATTCCCTAGCAGTCAATATATGAACAAAGTTTGGAATCACACCATTCATAAATTGGTCAGTTTCTATATGGGTGACCACTTGATATTTGATAATGGCCTTTAAATCAGCTCTATTATTTCTCCTATCAGGATGCTTTTAAAAAATTTTCCTCTCTTTTCTTTCCCCCAGTAAAGGGGAGTCACATAAGTAGTGCCCTTCTTTTTTTTTTTTTTTTTAAAGATTTCATTTATTTATTTGACATAGAGACAGCCAGTGAGAGAGAGAGGAAGTGGGAGAGGAAGAAGCAGGCTCCCAGCAGAGGGGCCTGATGTGGGGCTCGATCCCAGAACACCGGGATCACGCCCTGAGCCAAAGGCAGCTTAACAACTGAGCCACGCAGGCGCCCCTAAGTAGTACCCTTCTAACTCTTTGACGATCTAAGTGTCTTTTTAAGAACAAGCCAAGGCACTATAATGTAAATAAAGCCTGATGGGTGCCAAATCAGAAATTGTCACGTGAGATATTAGATGCTCTGAGATCCTTGTCTGCTTTAATAACAGTGATGTTTCATAAGCCGAGAGTCATCTTTAGGGCCAGCCTCTCACTAATAACCATAAGTTCAAGCCCGTTTCAGTGCTCCTCAGAGTTTCCTATTTGTTCATCTCTATATAGCCTGCATGCCAAATAGTTAAAGAACTTTCAAAAAATTAAGAAGGAATCCCTTGTCAGGTTAAGCTTAAATGTTGAAGCTTGAATCACAAGGTAATTGATCATGAATTAGTGATGCGGTGAGCTTCATTGAAATTTAATGGACAGTATTGATGTTTCTAAGCTTCCCATAGAATTTAACCATTTTTAATTGCTCAGAGTGTCAGATACCCCCGCTTGCACTGGATTTCCCCTACCAACTAGGAAGTTGCTACCAAGGGATTAAATTCTTGCCTGCTGCCCCTCTAGTCCCTCAGGGCACCGAGCTTCCGGGCAACGCCCAGTGACACTTGCTAACCCACTGACTGATGGGAAAAGTTTTATTCTTATCACCATGAGCACATGGATTCTACCTATGATGCCAAAAATAAATTTAACTAATTAAAATAATAAATATTTATTCAATAATTACATGAGTGCATGCCAAATACCAACTGTGAGTTAGAGGCATCACACTTATTAATCAATTTATCACATAAATCAGGCACATTTAGAAGGAACATCTAATTAATTAATTAATTTTTCCATGATATGTGTGCAAACAGAGGCGCAGAGCAGACACATCTCGACAGCATCACTTGACAGCTCTGGTGTGCTGGAAACGCTATGTAGCAGGGCTTTAGTTTTCCCTGTTTACACGATGGGAGCAGTAACACTGCCACTGAGTGTTGCTGTACGAAATAAATTACACAGTGTTTTATTTTAATCTTACTTTATTCTTTTCACTTTGCAGGAATGGAATGAGTTTGTGCAAAGCATTTCACTTTTGATTAGAAGGTGAAAAAGTATCTCCTCGCTTAGATTAATGAAGCCAGTCTTCCCTGAGTTATAACAGATTGCTCTGTATCAGACAAAGAACTGGGCCAAGTGAAGAAAAAAAAAAAACTAATTAGGCTTATTTTAGGTTACCTTTCAGTATTTTACAATAATATGACCACTGATAAAAGTGTCCTATAGATCCCTGTTTAATCTAAATTAGAAGTTATAACATAATTAATGTAGAAGTTTTCAAGCACTAAGGTAATCCTGTGACATTTTTTAGGCAGAACCAGCTTCCAGATAGGGGCTTATAAAAACACAATTAAACACACTGCACACACACATACAAATATTGAATCATATCTGCTATGGAAGTACTAATATTCAATTTAGAAGATTTTATTTCTAGTCAACCGTGTGTGTGTGTGTACCAGTTATAACTTGTATCAGAAGATTTAAAATATCTAAAATATCTATAACTTTGAAATATCTTTAACTTTAAAATAATTTTATATAAAAGCTATACCTATTCAGTTACAACTGATACCAAGAGATTTAAAATATCTTTGTCTATTGACAGTTTCTTATCACATTACATATTTTTATTACAATTGATAAGAGTGAAAGACTACTTAGTGTTTCTTAATATTCAAACTGATAAACCACAACTGTGTTGTCCAAACTGCCCAGACAATTGGCACATCTTTCATTTCTCTGCACTGTGTTGTTCTTCCCAGAAGTGTCTTGAATCAACCACTTCATGTTTCTTGCTTCAGACTGTATGATATAAATGTCATTGATTCCATAAGTACTTCATAAATACCAACAATATGCCAGGCCCTAGGCATGCAATATGGCAGATGAAAATGGTGTTACCCTTTTGGAACCTAGAATCTGGTGGCAGAAGCAGATATTAATCAATGAATTATAGAAAGAAGTACATAAGTACAAGATGTGGTGATTTTTCTTATGGAGAAGGACAGGCACATATGAGAACATTGAAGGGGGGACCTGGCATAGTCTAGGGAGCTTGGTTAGAGATCCCTTCTCTGATCAATCAACAAGAGGGGGATGGAGGGAAAGAACTTGGGCTTTGAATAGATATGAGCTTGAGTTTCAAATCTGCCTTCTGTGTCCTGAGGTAAGTTGCTGAGCTCTCTGAAATCTCTTTCCTCACTTATAAAAGAAATTCATTGTATTTACTTCAATGAAGTTCTGAAAGCCTATAAAAAAGATTTGTTAGGGGCTGGCACCTAGTATGCATTTACTAAATAATGGTGTCCTTTCTCTTCATTGCTCCTTTGATGACAAACTTTGACTTAATGCTAATAACATTGTATTTTTCTTCTTAAGTATTATTCCAAATCCTATCCAGGTCAAAGAAAAGTAATTATAATATAGAATCCTATCTGCTGTACAAATACTGATACTCAATTTAGGGCATTTTATTTCTAGTCAAGTGTTTGACCAGTAATGTAATTAAGGGAATGGATTCATTGACTTTAGGAAAATAGCACGCATTATGCTTATCATTAGCTTGGCTAGGTAAAGCCATGTGACTTAATGGAAAACCTACAGAACTAAGAGTTGAGAGAACATGATTGTAATTGAGGTGCTTGAAAAGTCATGGTGCAGCTCTGGGCCTCAGAGGAATCCTAAATCCCTTTTAGCACAGTCATTTGGGGAAGCTGGGAAATGAGGTTAGCGCCCATTACACATGGTTGACTCTTATTCTTTCTGGTATTCATAGCTCAAGGGTCACCTCCTTTGAGAAACCTGCCCTGACTCCCTGAAAGTTGGACTATATGTCGGTCCCCTGGACTCCATTAAAGAACCACCCTGCAACTCTTTACCGAAAGTCTGTGCATAGGACTGATTATTCACTGTACTGTGGTTTCCACGAGGAGTGGCACAGTGCCCACCTCACTCCTCAGCCCTTGGCACAGTGCCTGACACTTGATAGTACTATTGAGGGAATATCTGGTTCATCGTCTAAGACAGAAAAAGACCAGTTATGTGCTCACCACTGTAAAAATGTTCTGAAAAAGCATGTAGATGGGACTTTCACCTGAAGGACATTGTAATTAAACAATACTGAAACAAAAACGAACAAAAAAAAAAAAAAACCTTATCAGAAGGGTGTCATAAAATGACATATTTTCCATAAGCTCTTTAAGGCACCAGAGATGGTCATGGGAGATTTTAAGATTTTGAGGTCATGGGAGATTTTGAAGACTGGAAGAGAATTCACTAAGTAAGAAGAGTACAGACACGACACATGGGGAATGTCATGAGTTAAATATGGAACAGTGTGTGGATCGGGGCTTGGAAAGAGCAACAGAGTGCTTGTGGTTAGCCATGGGAACTCACACTGGGTAGGCAGCCTGAAGTCAGACTATGGAGGTGCTTGAAAAGCAAGAGGAGTGTAGACTTGATGGGGTTGAAAATGTGAAGAAATTGGGGGTGTCGAACATGAAACCCACATGCTCAGAATAAAGTTCCTAAAAATTTAGGAGAGATTTTAGCAAATGAACAGAGTCTGAAAGAAATAAGCTCTGAACAAAATCATTTTATATGTAATGTTTTAAATTTCTAACTCATGCCCGTTTCCTCTATCTCATTGATCACCGGAACAGTTCAGCCAGGTAGTTTAGCATTCACATAGGAAGAAGAAGATGCTTTGAGAAGTTAAGTGATGTGTTCAGTGCCATCTAGTTCATTAATGGCAGAGCCAGAATTAAAGGGATCAGTTCCTGAATTTCAATCTCTATCATTAAAGTTAAAACTAAAATTTAACAAGTGGTAGCAATAGTTCAGTTTTTTCGGTATATTGAAAACAATATACCATAATCCTGTTGAAAAACTATAGATTTTTGTTGGTGAGGGTGTTTTGCTTTTGGGTTAAAAATATATGTGTGTTTGTAAACCTACACACTAGCATCAATGAAGAGCATTAGTCAGATTTTTCTGGATAAGTTGAAGTTCATCATACCCATGTGTCATAATACTCAAACAGTAATATGTGTTCACTTAGCTTCTGTGTCAAAAACCAGAAACAACGCTTGCCATTAATACTGCATAAACTATATACTATAAAGGGAAAATATTTGAAGAAATAGAACAAGAAATTGGAATTTATTACAGAGGCTGGTTTTTCTTTAGAAGAGACATGATATGTATTCTATAAATAGAGCACATTTAGAATATGGTAGTCAATAGGTTTAACTTAATTTTTTGAGTGCTGTTGGTTGATTCATACTCTTTGGCCACAGAATAATATATGTGATGGCTTATTGCTGGATGCTCTGGGAGGATGCTGTACAGCATTGTGTTCAAGAGGTCAGATTCTAGAGTCGGATTTGCTGGAGTAAAACCTTGGTTCCTCCATTAACTAATTTGTTATCTTATGCATGTTTCTTAACCTCTGTAAGTCTTATTGTCTTTGTCTATAAAATGTGGATAATAGTAACTAAGTGAATTCTATCTATGATTCTTTTAAAATAGGGAAGGTTAAAGAAGTGAATTGATGGCAAAGAATAAAAAGTTTGAATGCCAGCAAAGCCACCATTATGCATATATCTTATGCACAGATACGGACATACATTTATTTCCTGTTTGCCATGAATTTGTATTCTAGAACATGTCCAGTCCATTAAGGTTTCTAACTCTTCACTATAGAAGTGTCAGCATTAGGTTTACAGGAAAATGGAATGCAAGCTTTTATGACATTTTACTGATTTTTAGTGGCCTATGGTGATTAATGAAGCTTTATTGGAAACCAGAAACAAATAATTCCTGGATTCCTGGTTTTAAAGCAATTCATTAGGCTTTGGGAAAATGCCTGAAAATTGCATTTTAAAAGCTTTTATTTTTAAGCCAAATATTTTTTTCCAAATAAGCTTTATATCTAAAATATGTTATCAGTCAGAGTAAGTACTTTTAAATGTTTAAATCTTGAGTTTTCTTCTTTGCCCTTCCTCTCCTCTCATGTTATAGTTTGCATCTGTTACAAAATTATTGTTCAAAACAATTTGAGTAAACCACCGATAGGACACATTGTTGGCTAGAGCAGTTATTGCAAAAAAAAAAAAAAAAGTTGCTGACAGGGGTGGTATTATGAAGTTAGACATAGAAGAAGTGAGACTGACCTTTTAAAATATTATTTGAACCTCAGTGCCTTCAGTAACTTCTATTCCTCTCTGCTGTGCGTAATATTTCTTTGCAGTTCAGGAAACTTAACTGGTGGAATCTGGTGGGGCAAGAAAGTGGCAAAGCTGCTGTAAGGGTATCAAGAGATCCAGGAGATTTAGGGGTGGCCCTGCCTCCAGTGAATCACACCCTACATCCTTCAGAGACATCCTCCGTTGTAGACTGAAAACCTGATTTCATTCTTTCTAAACAGAGGACCAATCATACAGATGTCTGAGAGGAAAAATAAAGAATGCATCTTCTGACTGAGATGAGGACAACTAGCCTTGCAAGAGATCCGTAGGAGTCAGTGTTATAACTTGCAATGCTTCCTGACATGCACGCTTCGGCTTCAAACACATCTCCTAGTCAGTGAATACATTTACTGCATTAGTTCTGTTTCTCCTTTGTCCTAAAAATGATAGTTAAATTAATTGTTAGCCTGTCTTATAATTAATAGTGTTTTAGACTTGACAAAATATGGTACTTTTCTTACCAAGAGGGATTGAGATTGGATTGACTCCATGGCCACTTTCTCAATCTCTCTCTCTCTCTGTATATATATGTAGTTAGATAGATACATACATACATAGATAGGTTATATAGAGAGATATAATATTATATATTATGTATATTATATTCAATATTATATATTTAATATTATGAGTATTTTAATTTTCCTTAAATTAATCATGTATATGAATATATATGTATATACATACCCAAATCAACATGACTTTTTTTGAACCTGACAATTCTACATTTAACTGCATATGTAAAACTAGTCATGAATATCTGAGCCAGATATTAATACATAGAGAGCATACTATATATACTATAGTATATATACACTATACTGTATATCATACACTATACACACACACAACTAGGGCATACTATATATGTGTGTGTGTGTGTATACACAGATTTTATATACATGCATGCATTCAGAGTATTTTCACATTAATTGAATTAAGGGATGCAGAATACTTTGGGCAAAAATGTATAAATCAAATATTGATAAAAATAAGTGTAACCCTAACAGTGTTTCTTTTCTTTGCAAACCACAGAACAGAGAAAGCAGCAGTGAATGATTCAGAACCATTGACCTATGGTAGGGAACTGCTGAGTCAATACTTAAAGTAGAAGGAAAAGCACTATTTCTAATTTTCAAGGATATTGTAGGCTTTATATTAGACCTCAAGTTTGCATAATTTGTCTCTAAAATATTTTTATTAGAGGTGTTTTTCCTAAGTTCATCAAAACAATTATTTTTGAAAACATCTTGACCTTCTAAGCAATTGATTAATTATTTGAGAAGTTTAACACAATGTCCTGATCTAAATTAAGGTAAAGATATTTGGGATAAGTGTGAGTATAATTTGGTGGATTCAGAACTGATTGAAGATTGTACCTAAAAAAATGCTCTCAAAAAAATCAGTTTAAGTGATTTCTAAAGCTTTTATTTTCAGTCCTGTCCTGTTTAAATTTTTCATTGTAAATAAATTACATAAATTGCATTGTGGTCAAACTTACAGATACAGTAAAGATGGAAGCTATAGACACTGCATTGAATAACAAAAACTCTAGGCTATGTCTAAGAGGATGCAGTTTGACAGAAATAAAGTGTGGGTCCTAGTCTCTAAACACACACACAGAGATGGTGAAAAATCAGCTTAAAAGTAACACATACAAAACATTTTTTAAAATAGTGGATGAATGGTAGATGTCCATTGACTCTAAATTTGCTATTAGAGCAGGAAGCTAAGGAAACCAAAGAAGGAAAAAAAAAAAACCCACATAAAATTAGAACCGAGAAGAGTAAAAAACCATGGCTATGGAGGAAATCAAAGGAAAATTTCAAAAGCATTTTAAAAACATTATGCAAATATATTTGTTTACACAAACACATTTCAAAAGCTAACATCATTGTTAAAATGCTGAAATATTAGAATTCTCAATACACTCTCTTTCACCTTAGAAACAAGATAAGGGTGTTCTGTCAGAGTTGATTGCAGCCAGAAACCATTCTAGCTAGTTTAACTAGAAAGGGCCATACGGCAGAATTATGAGATTGTTGAAAGAGTTGCTGGAGCAAGGTCTAGGCTTAGCTTCCAGGTATGTTTCCTAAACACCAGCCTACAGTTGGCCTGCCAGGAGAGCTGCTGCCACTGCTGTGATCATGAAACTAGGAAATCTGGCAGCCACTGCCCCAACTGCTGGCTCCCACAGCCACACCGTCTCAGCCCTGACCTATAGGAGCAGAATGAATGCCCTTCCTCCTGCTCTCTTTAAAACTAGGAATTATGCCACTCTATCTGGCTGAGAAAACCCACAACTTCTCTGATGCTGCTCTTGGTTTGCAGAATCAACAGACCAGAAGCACAGCCCTCCTTGCCTCACTTCCTCCCTCCAAATATCATGAGGAGACACCTGCTTGGTGTGAGCTGGATTACAGGTAGCAGCCAAACTTGAAGCAAAGCTGAGAGATGTCTTGATTTTCCAGCCTCTAGCAAGTGAGAGGTCATTCTAAAAGGAAAATGAAATGGCCATGATTGAAATTATCTAAGACATCCGCCATATTATTACCCCAGTGCTCTGGAAGTAGCACCCAATGGAATTAAACAAAAGAAAGAAAGAGGAAATCTAAAGTAGGAAGCAAAATTACCATGTTTGTAGCCAATATGGCGTATACTTAGAAAACCAAGAGAATCAGCACAAACACTATTATAAACAATTAGGTTTCAGAAAGATATTTGGTTTTAAAATTAATATATATAACCAGCGACTAATTAGAAAACACAATGAAAGAAGTCATCCTGTTTACAGGAGCAACAATAAAAATGATGTACCAGTGACATAAAGTAACAAAAATATGTAGGTTTTATGTAAAAAAGCCCTTGAAATTTCCTGCTAGAGTATATTAAAAAAAAAAAAAGGTGTAAAGACATACTTTGCTTTAAGTGGAAGATTCAGTATTAACCAATATTTTAATTTTCCCTAAATTAATCACGTATATGAATATATATGTGTGTGTTATATATATGTGTGTGTGTGTATATACATATATATCCAAATCAACATGACTTTTTTGAACCTGACAATTCTACACTTAAATACATATGCAAAATTAGTCATGAATATCTGAGCCAGATATTAAAATATATCATGAAGCCACAATGCAGAAATGCAGAAAATAGTTTCTGCATTAAGAAGAAATAGAAGTTCACTGGATTAGGGTTGAGATCTAAAACACATCTAAAATACATATAGAAATAATTTAATGTAAAATGAGGGTGATATTTCACATCAGTGGGGAAAAGATAGATTACTCAATAACTATTGAGAGAACTGGCTAGGTATTTGGGGAAAAAATGAAGTTGGATCACAACCTAATTCCTTACACCAAAATCACTTCTGGATGAAGCAAATGTAAGAAGGTGAAAAATGCGTAAAGAATATGAAGAGATTATTGATAAATATAAATGAGTAATAGATTTATCAAAGGAGGTTCAACCTTATAATTTAAGAAAAACCAATCAAAGTACAAATGTATTTATTTTTATTTTTATTTTTTTTACTTCTCAAATCTAAAGCCTGCAAGACTGTCTTTATAAACACTGTAATTTGGCTGTGCTCTCTACTTTTCTGGAAAGGTTAGCCAGCATTACCACAGCTCAGTTTTCAGTAACATCTGGGGAGCCTACCTGCTCACTTTTTAGCCAGTTTCTAGCTATAGACATCCTTTCTTGTTAAAAATGTATGAGACTTGAGATAGCAACATCTCAGCCTTCCATCCCTCACCATCTAACTACTTAGCTATACATGTAAAGAATTTGTTTTCTGAAAAGATACCTACTCATCGCCTTTGCAAGAGGTGGGTGGTTGGATATGATGGATAAGGGGAAAAATAGATTTTTGCATTATAGACATCTATCTGCCTAGAGGCATGTTTGAATTCTAACCATGTGGACATTTTCATATTTTAAGAGGTATAGCATCCAGAACAGGGCTGGTGTTAGTCATGCTCTGCCCTGGGGTGGTGAACCGGTCCTGGGATTCAGTTCAGATGTAGGTACTATCCTCTGAGACAGCTCTGTGAACCAGCTAGAACATGTTAGGAGAAATAGCCATGGCATGAGAGCATTTATAGTCACCTCAGAACAAGCACCTGAATGGGTTATATCAGTGGATAAAGAATTGGGATTGAAATTATAGCAGTGTTCACAGTAAGAATCTAGAAAAGGTGTTAAACATATTGGCTATGAGCCCAAGGGATATGACTGCATCAGGAGGACATTAAAGGAAATCACTTGAAAAAAAAAAAAGGAAATCATTTTTGATTGAGGAAAGAAGGGAATGCTAAGCAGCAGGTCTTTCATGGAGTGTTCTTTCATGGAGAGAGGTGTTCCAAACTCAGCCTGTTGTCAGGTTGCATAAGGGAAATGAAGATAGAGATCACACTCTGGGCTTCGTAGAGGCTATTGTAATCCTTACTTGTGCTCATGGTTCTTAAGAGTCCCCAGTTACTTGAAAAGACAAAAAAGGAATAGTTCTATATAAGAAAACAAACTTAAAATAGGCTGTAAAGGTACAAGTCAGCCACCTACTTTCTTAAAAACTATTCCGGGGTACTAGCTATTTAAAGCAGAACCAAAGCAAACCGTTTGTCACTCCTAAAGGCCACAAGACCACTTTTATTACCTTTTCAATTTGGCTTTGCTCTCTGCTTTTTTTCTAAAGGTTAGCCAGATTTACCACATCTCAGCTTCCAGGAAAACCTAGGGAATCAGCCCCCTCTTTGCAGCCAGCTGATGGATTCCAGGCAATTGTTATAGATAGCAAGAACAGAAGAGACCTTGCGATGAAGGTGGTAAAGCAACTTTGATCTGACCTTTCCTTTCTGCAGACCACCAAGTCCTGAAACTGAATGTTTAATACCCCTGGGAAGATTTCTGGCCTCCGTTCCAAACAATTACTGAACTAATCTAAATTACACAAACACAGACCATTTATCAAGGTCAGCCTGCAACGATTTGCATATCTAGGCAAAGTGTTCCCAGTACAGAGGGTGAACCGAGGATAAATAAAGCAGAAATGAGGTGCTGATTAATCAAAAAAAAAAAAAAAGAAAAGAAAAAAGAAAAAAAAAAGACTCATTAACTATCTAACAATGGGAGAGTTTGCAGGTCAGTTAACTGAACAGTTATTGTTTTAGTAATACAAGACAAAAAGGCATTTTTCTTCTTTTGTAATGACTGACCTAAGAGCAGGCCCCTTTGCAAGTGACATCTGACTTCAAAGGATTTTGACAAATAAGGTTGAAGTGGAGGAAAAGAGACTTAGCCAGCCTGGTGGAAGGGATGATGGAGAGAATACTTCCAACCCAAGACCAGATCCAACTCTCCCCTTCAGGCCTTATTTCTTATGGCAGTAAGCAAATTCTCTAAAAGTTAGGGGCCCCAAAGGGACTGTCCTCCCATTCCACACACTCAACTGAAAGGTTTCTATCAAAAGTGAATATCAAATAAGCCTGCCCCTTGAAGGCAAATAATGTATGATTCCACTCATATGAAGTACCTGGAGTAATGAAATTCAGAGACAGAAAGTAGAATGGTGTGGTTGCCAAGGGTTGGGGGAGGAGAAAGGAGAGGTGTTTTATGGGGACAGAGTTCAGTTCCGGCAGATGAACAACATTCTGGAGATGGATGGTGATGAGGTTGCACAACAATGTCAATGTCCTTACTGCGCTGAACTATACACTTAAAACCGGTTAAGATGGTAAATTTTGTTGTCTTACCACAACTTAAAATAAGCAAAAAAGTTAAAATCAGTAACATATTTACAGACAAGAGACTATTACAGTGATCAGCTTAAAAAATCCACAATTTGGGGGGCACTTGGGTGGCTCAGTCAGTTAAGTGTCTGCCTTCAGCTCAGGTCATGATCCCAGAGTCCTGGGATTGAGCTCCCTGCTCAGTGGGGATTCTGCTTCTCTCTCTCCCTCTGCCCCTCCTCCTGCTCCTGTTCTCTCATTCTCTCTCTCTCTCAAATAAATAAAACCTTAGAAAAGTCCCCAGTTTTGTATCTGCCATGTCAGTCTGCTCTAGAATATTATTTTTGGTCAAAGAATCTTGGCACTAGGTTTATCATCCTTGAGTGTGTTTGGCTGATGGTAAAGTCAACCAGGAAGTCAGGGCCATACCCACGGTCATGAGTTCAGAAGACTGGATAGGGTCGGGCAGGGGAGAGCAGCTCGTAGGGGTAGGGTGCTTGGCTTGGTCAATGCTGAAAACAAGAGTGATGGGGGTAAATATTAAAGTAGATGTTATAATAGGTCTTATAAAGTGGTCTAATAATAGAAGTAAGTAGGAAGACGCAGGCTTGCATTAAAAACCACACTACAGCATTGCGGAACTATGGATGACTTATTAATGCTACCTGAGATTGTAAATTATGATGAAAAGCAAATGTCTGTTGCTTTGCATATTTCTAATAAGAGAAGCATTGCACAGTTTTCACATCCTCAAAGGAAAGCCAACCAGGAGTATGTTCTTTACTGAGTAAAGGGTAGAAAAGTTGTTACCAGTTTCATAGGCAAGCAACCAACGTTGTTACACAGGCTTCCATACTCAAAAGGGCCCTGCACTTGGTTTCAGGCTGTGCTGGGTTCTCTTGAAATCGCTAATGCTTTTTGAACAATGTCTCACTTTGTGCTGGGTTCCACAAATTATGTAGCCAGCCCGACTGGCATCAGTCAGAACATCAAAGTACAGCCTAGATTAAAATATGATGGCAAAGCAAGGAGATGGATTCATTAGCCTAATTTGGACAGATAAGGAATATATTAAAAAGGACCCAGTTGATACAGACCACCCAGAGAGTGGGAACCTGGTGGAATCAAAGAAGGAACATAGATAAGGCAATGTGCGGTATTATATGAATGTGGGACTCTAAGCATGACTGTCGGTAAACTGCTAGGGATGGAGTTCTGTGGTCAGCCAGTGTCACTGCACCGTTGTGAAATTGCATATCTATATTGTTTCTACCTTTCTACTCCTGCCGTCATTGCTGCATGGAGGAGATCCTGGTTAGGAAAAGGCCAAGGTTTGTCTCCTGTTCGTGAGTGAGTTGGCTTAGGATTGCAGGGTCTCGCACACCTCCCACTTGGATGTCTTATTGCTTAGCGTAAACCCAGAAAGGACTGCATTAGACCAGTCATTAGGCTTTAGACCAGAGAGTTCAGCTAACTGGGAACTGAGAAGGGGAATGGGATTTCTGAGCTGCAGACTAGGATTTAGAGGCAGAAGGGAGAGAGTAGGACTCCCTGGGTGGAATGGCATGATACAAAGGAAGATCAATCCACCGTGTAAGAAGGACTGTTGTCTCAGCAGAGTTGTCTGAGCGGAGGTGTCTGGAGGGGATCTCGAGGGAGTTACATTCGTTCTGAATTTTGGTTCACTTTGCCGGCTCCCATATGCTCAGTGAATATTCCTGTCGGTCCTTTTTAGAGGAAAGAGCGGCACCCTGATGGCAGTCTGAGCTGAATTCATTGCCTGGAACTGTCATGTAGTAGATGGGACACCGTGAGTAGGTTACTTCACCTCTCTGAGCTCAGTTTACATTTCCTTGTTTTATAAAACAGATAAAACATACATTCATAATGTTACTGCAAAGATTAAATATGTCAAGTATAGAGCTCAAAATAGGTCCTCACTGACTGGAATCCATTTTTAATACCGTCGGTTTTATGATTATTATTCAGATAGTGAGGACTAAAGACCTGTCAAACAAGGAGCACAGATGTCTGTAGGGATTAAGGTGATTAGAAAGATAATTGCTATTTGTTTACACGGTCAACATATCATTATTTATTTATTTTTCAGATTGGTATTATTTTCTGTGTACAGATCTAGTTAATTATGCATTTTAAAACTGAAAATATATCTAAGTAGTGAGCCTTGCTACTGTTAGATTTTCTTTTATATGGCTATGCAAATAAGATGATAATTAGGACAGTGTAACTTCTCCACTAAGATTATTTGTTTCTTTTCTAGAGAAACAGAATACTTTAGAGCTAAAAGGAACCATACAGATCACCTACTAAAGTTTCCTCTTTTACAAATGAAGAAATCGAGATCTGTGAAACTGTGTCTTTTATAGTATTGGACCATGTTTCCCTAAAATTTTATCAGTTCAATGAAAATAGAATTATTTTATTTTTTCATTTGGTTATCTTTAAATAAGTTACCTGATATCATTTCGATCTAAGTCTTAGCTAGGAAACAAGACTTCTGTTATTCGTTCCCACTGCTCTCCTCTTATTATGCTCCTGAAATGATTATTTTGGACAAATGCTTGGTAGCACATTGCATTTATCAAGGGCATGCTGCTTTAGTAATGGTGTGTATCACTTGCAGTATTCTACAAATGCAGATCTAAATTAATTTACCTGCACAGCTTTTCATTCCTGCATAATAATGCCTATTCTCTGTCTGTCATTCATAAAAGAGGTGAGTGGGGTTGTCTGTCATATTCCTTCAAAAATAGAGTGTAGTAGTTCAGAATCTCTGCTCCAAAGTACACAGAAAACATGGAATACACAAAGTGCACACGGGTCTGTCTCCCTTTCTCTCTCTCTCTCTCTCTCTCTGTCTCCGTCTCTCGCTCTCTTTCCCTTTGCCCATCTGTCTCTCTGCCCATCTCTCTCTGTCCATCTCTCCCTTTGTCCATCTCTCTCTCCCTGTCCATCTCTCCCTTTGTCCATCTCTCTTTGTGTTCATCTCCCCCTCTGTACATCTCTCTCTCTCTGTCCATCTCTCTCTCTCTGTCCATCTCTCCCTTTGTCCATCTCTCTCTCTGTCCATCTCTCCCTTTGTCCATCTCTCTGTCCATCTCTCTCTTTCCATCTCTCTTCTGTCCATCTCTCTCTCTGTCCATCTCTACCTTTGTCCATCTCTGTCTCTCACTCTTTTTTCATACCATTTATCTCAGTTTATTATTATATACTTCTTTTTTTTAAATTTTTTTTAAAAGATTTTATTTATTTATTCAACGGAGATAGAGACAGCCAGCGAGAGAGGGAACACAAGCAGGGAGAGTGGGAGAGGAAGAAACAAGCTCATAGCGGAAGAGCCTGATGTGGGGCTCGATCCCATAACGCTGGGATCATGCACTGAGCTGAAGGCAGACGCTTAACCACTGTGCCACCCAGGCGCCCCTCTTTTTTCTTTTTTTTTCTTTTAATGTTTTTTTATTATATTATGTTAGTCACCATACAGTACATCCCTGGTTTCTGATGTAAAGGTCGATGATTCATTAGTTGTGTATAACACCCAGTGCACCATGCAATATGTGCCCTACTTACTACCCATCACCAGGCTATCCCATTCCCCTCCCCCCTCCCCTCTGAAGCCCTCAGTTTGCTTCTCAGAGTCCATAGTCTCTCATGCTTCATTTCCCCTCCTGATTACCCCCCCTTTCTTTATCCCTTTCTTCCCCTACCGATCTTCCTAGTTCTTATGTTCCATAGATGAGAGAAAACCATATGATAATTGTCTTTCTCTGCTTGACTTATTTCACTTAGCATTATCTCCTCCAGTGCCATCCATGTTGCAGCAAATGTTGAGAACTCGTTCTTTCTGATAGCTGAATAATATTCCATTGTATATATGGACCACAACTTCTTAATCCAGTCATCTGTTGAAGGGCATCTCGGTTCCTTCCACGATTTAGCTATTGTGGACAATGCTGCTATGAACATTGGGGTGCATATGGCCCTTCTCTTTACTACGTCTTTATCTTTGGGGTAAATACCCAGTAGTGCAATGGCTGGGTCATAGGGTAGCTCAATTTTTAACTTTTTAATAGACTNGGCTGTACCAACTTGCATTCCAACCAACAATGTAGGAGGGATCCCCTTTCTCCACATCCTCTCCAGCAATTGGTGTTTCTTGACTTGTCTATCTTTGCCATTCTAACTGGCGTAAGGTGGTATCTCAGTGTGGTTTTGATTTGAATTTCCCTGATGGCTAATGATTTTGAACATTTTTTCATGTGTCTGTTAGCCATTTGTATGTCTTCATTGGAAAAGTGTCTGTTCATATCTTCTGCCCATTTTATGATTTGTTTATTTGTTTCTCGTGTATTGAGTTTGAGAAGTTCTTTGTAGATCTTGGATACTAATCTTTTATCTGTAGTGTCATTTGCAAATATATTCTCCCATTCGTGGGCTGCCTCTTAGTGTTTTTGACTGTTTACCTTGGCTGTGCAGAAGCTCTTTATCCTGATAAAGTCCCATAAGTTCATTTTATCTTTTATTTCTCTTGCCTTTGGCGATGTGTCGTGAAAAAGGTTGCTCTGGCCGATGTCATAGAAGTTGTTGCCTATGTTCTCCTCTAGAATTTTGATGGATTCCTGTCTCACATTGAGGTCTTTCATCCATTTGGAGTTTATTTTTGTGTATGGTGTGAGAGAGTGGTCAAGTTTCATTCTTTTGCATGTAGCTGTCCAATTTTCCCAGNTTCATTTTATCTTTTGTTTCTCTTGCCTTTGGAGATGTGTCATGAAAAAGGTTGCTTTGGCCGATGTCGTAGAGGTTGCTGCCTATGTTCGCCTCTAGGATTTTGATGGATTACTGTCTCACATTGAGANTGTCTGTTCATATCTTCTGCCCATTTTATGATTTGTTTATTTGTTTCTCGTGTATTGAGTTTGAGAAGTTCTTTGTAGATCTTGGATACCAGTCCTTTATCTGTGGTGTCCTTTGCAAATATATTCTCCCATTCCGTGGGCTGTCTCTTAGTTTTTTTGACTGTTTCCTTGGCTGTGCAGAAGCTCTTTATCCTGATAAAGTCCCATAAGTTCATTTTATCTTTTATTTCTCTTGCCTTTGGAGATGTGTCGTGAAAAAGGTTGCTCTGGCCGATGTCATAGAAGTTGTTGCCTATGTTCTCCTCTAGAATTTTGATGGATTCCTGTCTCACATTGAGGTCTTTCATCCATTTGGAGTTTATTTTTGTGTATGGTGTGAGAGAGTGGTCAAGTTTCATTCTTTTGCATGTAGCTGTCCAATTTTCCCAGAGCACCATTTATTGAAGACTGTCTTTTTTCCACTGGATGTTTTTTCCTGCTTTATCAAAGATTAGTTGCCCGAAGAGCANCTCTAGAATTTTGATGGATTCCTGTCTCACATTGAGGTCTTTCATCCATTTGGAGTTTATTTTTGTGTATGGTGTGAGAGAGTGGTCAAGTTTCATTCTTTTGCATGTAGCTGTCCAATTTTCCCAGCACCATTTATTGAAGAGACTGTCTTTTTTCCACCGGATGTTTTTTCCTGCTTTATCAAAGATTAGTTGCCCAAAGAGCCGAGGGTCCATTTCTGGGTTCTCTATTCTGTTCCATTGGTCGATGTGTCTGTTTTTGTGCCAGTACCATGCTGTCTTTGTGATCACAGCTTTGTAGTACAGCTTGAAATCCGGCATTGTGATGCCCCCAGCTTTGTTTTTCCTTTTCAACGTTTCCTTGGCGATTCAGGGCCTTTTCTGGTTCCATACAAATTTAAGGACTATTTGTTCCAGTTCTTAGAAAAATGTCCTCAGTATTTTGATCGGGATAGCATTGAAAGTGTAGATTGCTCTGGGTAGTATGGACATTTTAACTATGTTAATTCTTCCAATCCATGAGCATGGAATATTTTTCCATCTTTTTGTGTCTTCCTCAATGTCTTTCAAGAGTGATTTATAGTTTCTAGAATATAGATCCTTTACAACTCTGGTTTAGTTAATTCCAAGGTAACGCATGGTTTTTGGTGCTATTGTAAATGGGATGGAGTCCCTAATTCTCTTTCTTCAGTCTCATTGTTCGTGTATAGAAATGCAACTGATATGCTGGGCATTGATTTTGTATCCTGCCACCTTACTGAATTGTTCTATAACTTCTAATAGTTTGGGAGTGGATTCCTTTGGGTTTTCCATATAGAGTATCATGTCATCTGCAAAGAGAGACAGTTTGACTTCTTCTTTGCCGATTTGGATACCTTTGATCCCTTTTTGT
>NC_048233.1:35121326-35174971 GCF_002007445.2 Ailuropoda melanoleuca
TGTATAGAAATGCAACTGATTTCTGAGCATTGATTTTGTATCCCGCCACATTACTGAATTGCTCTATAACTTCTAATAGTTTGGGCGTGGATTCTTTTGGGTTATCTATATAGAGTATCATGTCATCTGCGAAGAGAGACATTTTGACTTCTTCTTTGCCGATTTGGATACCTTTGATCCCTTTTTGTCTTCTGATTGCTGTTGCAAGGACTTCTAGTACTATGTTGAATAATAGTGGCGAGAGTGGGCATCCTTGTCGTGTTCCTGATCTTAAGGGAAAGGCTTCCAGCTTTTCCCCATTGAGAATAATGCTTGCAGTAGGCTTTTCATAGATGGCTTTTATGAGATTGAGAAATGTACCCTCTATTCCTACACTCTGAAGGGTTTTAATCAGGAAAGGATGCTGTATTTTGTCAAATGCTTTTTCTGCATCAATTGAGAGGATCACATGGTTCCTGAGTCTTTTCTTGCTGATATGATGTATCACGCTGATCAATTTGTGAATGTTGAACCACGCTTGCATCCTAGGGATGAATCCCACTTGGTCATGATGGATTATCCTTTTAGTGTACTGTTGGATTCTATTAGCAAGGATCTTGTTGAGGATTTTGGCATCCATATTCATTAGAGAAATCGGTCTGTAATTCTCCTTTTTGAGGGGGTCTTTGCCTGGTTTGGGGATCAAGGTAATATTAGCCTCATAGAATGAGTTTGGTAGCTTTCCTTCTGTTTCTATTTTTTGAAATAGCTTTAGGAGAATAGGTATTATTTCTTCTTTGAATGTTTGGTAGAATTCCCCAGGAAAACCGTCTGGGCCTGGAGTTTTATTATTTGGAAGGTTGTTTATCANTCCATATTCATTAGGGAAATTGGTCTGTAATTCTCCTTTTTGATGGGGTCTTTGCCTGGTTTGGTGATCAAGGTAATATTGTCCTCATAGAACGAGTTTGGTAGCTCCTTCTGTTTCTATTTTTTGAAATAGCTTTAGGAGAATAGGTATTATTTCTTCTTTGAATGTTTGGTAGAATTCCCCAGGAAAACCGTCTGGGCCTGGAGTTTTATTATTTGGAAGGTTGTTTATCACTGACTCAATTTCTTCATAGTTAATTGGCCTATTTAAGAAATCTATTTCTTCCTGTTTCAGTCTTGGTAGTTTATAGGTTTCCAGGAAGGCCTCCATCTCTTCCAGATTGTTTAGTTTTTTGGCATATAGCTGTTGATAAAAGTTTCTAATAATCCTTCCAATTTCATTGGTGTTGGTCGTGACCTCTCCTTTTTCATTCACAATTTTATTAATTTCGGTCCTTTCTCTTTTCTTTTGGATAAGTCTTGCCAGCGGTCTGTCAATTTTATGGATTCTCTCAAAGAACCAGCTTCTAGTCCTGTTGATCTGCTCTACTGTACTTCTGGTTTCTAATTCATTGATTTATGCTCCAATTTTGGTCAACTCCTTCCTTGTCAGTGGGTTAGGCCTGTCCCTCTGTTGCTGTTCCAGCTTCTTGAGGTGAGAATATAAAAACTGCATTTTAGATTTTTCTATTCTTTGAGTGAGGCTTGGATTGCTATGCATTTCCCCTTTAGGACTGCCTTGGAGTATCCCATAGGTTTTGGATCGTTGTGTTTTCATTCTCATTGGTTACCATAAATTANATTTGTTTTTTGATTTCCTGGTTTATCGAGTCATTCTTGAGCAGGATGGTTCTTAGTCTCCAAGTGTTTGAGTTTCTTCCAAATTTTTCCTTGTGATTGAGTTCCAATTTCAGAGCGTTGTGGTCTGAGAATATGCAGGGGATAATTTCAATCTTTTGGTATTGGCTGAGACCTGTTTTGTGTCCCAGAGCATGATCTATTCTTGAGAATGTTCCATGGGCATTTGAATAGAATGAGTATTCTTTGGTTCTGGGGTGTAGTGTTCTATATATATCTATGAGGTCCAACTCGTCGAGTATGGCATTCAAAGCCTTTGATTCTTTGCTTAGTTTTTGCCAGGGTGTTCTGTCTATTTCTGATAGTGGGGTGTTGAGGTCCCCTACTATTACTGTGTTCTTATCTATATGTCTCTTTATTTTGGTTAAGAGTTGGCTTGTGTATCTTGCTGCTCCCCTGTTGGGGGCATAGATATTTATAATTGTCAATCCCACTTGTTGAATACTTCCTTTAAGAATAATATAGTGCCCTTCTGTATCTCTCTCTATGGCCTCTAGTTTAAAATCCAGTCTATCTGATATGAGAATTGCTACTCCAGCTTTCTTTTGAGGTCCATTTGCGTGGAAGATGGTACTCCATCCCCTTACTCTAAGTCTGAATGCATCTTTGGGTTCAAAATGAGTCTCTTGTAGACAGCAAATGGATGGGTCATGTATTTTTATCCAATCTGCAACCCTGTGGCATTTTATGGTAGCATTTAAACCATTAACATTGGCACTGAGTACTGAGAGATAGAATTTTAATGATACCATTTCTCTTTAAAGTCTTTGTATCGGTTGTGACTTGCTGCTCTGTATCACTCTTGGGGCCTTTTTACCTTTATAGAGCCCCCCTTAATATCTCCTGTAGGGCTGGTTTCGTGGTTACGAAATTGGTTAATGATTGGCGATTTTGGAACGTCTTTATTTCTCCATCAATTCTGAATGACAGCTTTGCTGGATAAAGGATCCTTGGCTGCATGTTTTTCTCTGAAAGAGCTTTAAAAATGCCCCCCCAAGCCTTTCTCTCATTCCAGGTCTCTGTAGACAGGTCTGACGTAATCCTGATACCTTTGCCTTGGTACGTGAGAAATTTCTTTGCCCTGGCCACTTTCAATATTGTATCCTTGGATCTAATATTTGCGAATTGCACTATGACATGACGTGGCCTAGGTTTGTCGTGGTTGAGTTTGGGAGGGGTCCTCTCTGCCTCTTGGACATGAATGTTTGTTTCCCTTGCTAGATTAGGGAAGTTTTCAGCTACAATTTGTTCAAATATCTCTTCTAGACCTCTGTTTTTCTCCACCCCCTCGGGGATGCTGATGATTCTGACATTGGAACGTTTCATTGAGTCAGTAATCTCCTGTAACCTACA
This sequence comes from Ailuropoda melanoleuca, assembly GCF_002007445.2. Taxonomy (NCBI): domain Eukaryota; kingdom Metazoa; phylum Chordata; class Mammalia; order Carnivora; family Ursidae; genus Ailuropoda; species Ailuropoda melanoleuca. The sequence goes on from NC_048233.1 coordinate 35,124,387, forward strand.
TTCCTGAGCATGGATTTTTTTGAGTCCAGATTCTATTTTTGCTTTTTCTTCTACTAACCCATCCTCCAATTTGCTGATACGTTCTTTTGCCTCATTCACCCTGGCCGTCAGAGCCTCTAGTTTTGACTGCATTTGGCTCATAGAATTTTTAATTTCTGTCAGATTCGCTCTCATTTCTGCCCTTAGAGATTCTATATTCTCATTAATATTTTCGCTAATACTTTTTTCAAGTCTACACATCATCTTGACCATTGTTACTCTGAATTCCATTTCTGATAATTTGGTTATATCCACATCCATTAGTTCTGTGGCAGAGGCCACAGACTCATTGTCTTTTCTTTGCTGGGGGGGATTTCTCCTTCTCGTCATTCTGATGAGGAGAGGTTGTGGGGTTGTCCAGAGCCCAAATTATTGACCGGGACCCAGGCCGTGCACCCTTGTTTTATAGGGACCTTAGGGATGTGGGCTTCTTGATTTTTCAGCCTGCCTTCTGGGGGAGGGGCCTGCCGTGCCGATACTCAGGTAACCCTGTTTGGGTAGAGTCTCCGTGTCCCCTGTGAGGGGGGATGGGGATGGGCACACTGTGAGCCGGTATTTCCAGGCTTTTGTTCTCTGGCAGCTTTCCCTGGTGTTTTGCTGTGCCTCTTCTGAGAGTCAGAGCAGCAGTGGCTGAATCCCAGCCTCTGTCTCAGAACAGAGAGAACACAGATTATTCTCCACTGATGTTCTGGCCACTCTAACTCTGTTTCTGTTGGTGCTGCTCAACCCTGCAGCGTCCCAGGATGTGCACCCCACATCTGGCGTCCCAGCCCTCACTTCCAGGGCCGGCGGGTCTCTGTCCTTTGTGTTTCTAACACCGCCAGCCACGAGCCACCAGCCGCCCCGCGTGCTCCCGGAGCTCCCGGTCTCAGTCTGGTTCCAGTGAGTGCACCGGAGCTCCGTTTCAGTCTGGTGGCACGTGCTCCTGGCTCATGGTCTCAGTCTGCTGTCTCGAGGGTGCCGTCCGCGAGTCCGCCCGCTCCCCCTGCCCCGTGCAGGTGGCTACTGCTTCCCGGTGCCCGAACGCGGCGGCTCCCTCCCCCTTCCGTTTATCTTCCGATTTCTGTGCGCGGTTTCACATCTCCCCGCTTCGTACCTCAATACTCAGCGCTGGGGATGTTCATTTGTAGAGATCCAGATGCATCTTCCTGCGTCTCAGGCTGATTCCGTGGATGTTCAGGCTGGTCTGGTACCTATCCAACTCGACTCAGGGGACCGGCTGAAAAAGGGGTCCCCTACTCCTCCACCATCTTAACTCCCTCTCTCTCACTCTTGCTCTCGCTCTCTCTTCCTCTTCTTAATAGTAAAAGTACTCAGTCAATCTGTCTCCTAGACTCTCACACACACTGCGCTCGCTCGGTCGAAGGCAGCAGGACACGCTCGATTCCTTGTTTCACAGACTGTGTCACTTCAGCATATGTTGCTGAGTTTTTCCTCATTGTGTCAAATGCAGCCTGACCAATTCCCTTCAGAACACAATTTGAATCAGCAGAGTGATTTCAGAGTCGAGTGCTTACTCTGTAGTTGACAATCTATGTGGATTTTAACTGATGAGTTTTCCAACACAGGGGACAAGACGCCATAAGCCAAATGTAAGTAAAATCTTCAGCTCACTGAAGAGACATAATGGTGGTCCCTTTAAATGGTTGTATGAAGTAAGCATATCATTGAAAATAATGCCCCTCTGAGGTATGCCATGTGAGAAGAGATCATTTTTCAATGCCACTGAATTAATGCTTTTTTTTCTGATAAGGACATTGATTTGCTATTTATTTAGATAATTCAATATATTTGTAAATCTTCTCCATCTTGATTTTATCCAAGCTGTCTTTACCCCCCCAAAAAAACACACACATACATTAGTCAAAAGGGAGTTTTCTTTCATTGTGTAACCTTGCAATTAAATCATTACTACCCATTTCATGATCCTTTATTCCATGTCAAATAGTCTTCTAAATTAAAAGTTTGAAATTTTTCCCATGGGTAACAGATTCTGGAAGGATTTCAAAAGCCATGCATTTTAAACTTCTACTTAGGCTACAAAGATGTAGAAATAAATTTGAGCTCCAGAAAATTTGCATCCTGTGATAGAACCATAAAAATCTCAGGTGTGTTCCCAAGAATACTCCTGGGTTACTTAAGGACACAAGTTTTAAATATTTACAAAGGAAAAAAAAAGTATTAGTTTCTGTGAATTATTCCTACCTTGCAACATAACCTCATAGTTCTGTTGGTATTTATGTGTTCTGTTATGTAGGAAATTCTTTCACATCATAAATCCCAAATCTTCCATATATGAGCACAACAGAGCTGTATAGACACAATCATCAAGATAATTAACTAATTTTTTTATATCTAGCTCTGTTCCCAAAAGAATTTAAGATGGTAGCAATCTTCAAGATATTTAGTTCCTTCTTAGGGAACTTGCGTTTTGCTTAATAATAAAAGTGATATTCTTTCCTTTTTTCTTTTTTTGTATTTTTAAAAATTTTAATTCCACTGTAGTTAACATATAGTGTTAATATTCGTTTCAGGTGCATAATATAGTGACTTAACAGTTCTGTATAATACTAAGTGCTCATCAAGATAAGTGTACTTTTAATTTTGCCCATTCTCCATACTTTCTCTCTGGTAACTGTTTGTTCTCTGTAGTTAAGATTCTGTTTTTCTGTTTCTCTTTTTTTTTTTTTCCTGTTTTTTATTTCCTTTTTTTCAATTGATTTGATTTCTTAAATTCCGTATATGAGTGAAATCGTATGGTATTTGTCTTTCTCTGACTGGCTTATTTTGTTTAGTATTATATTCTCTAGATTGACCCATGTTGTTGCAAATGGCAAGATTTCATTCTTTTTTTGTGGCCAAATAATATTTCATTTTTTATACATACACAAACACACACACACACTTCTTCTTTATTCATCTATTGATGGACATTTGGGCTGCTTCCACAATTTGGTTATTATAAATAATGCTGCAGTAAACATAGGGGTGCATGCATCCCTTCAAATTAGTGTTTTCATATTTTTTGGTAAATACCCAGTAGTATGATTCCTGCATCATAGGCAGTTCCATTTTTTAATTTTTTGAGGAACCTCTATACTGTTTCCCACAGTGGCTGCACCAGTTTGCATTCCCACCAACAGTGCATGAGGGTTCTTCTTTCTCCACATCCTTGCCAATGCTTGTTGTTTCATAAGTTTTTGATTTTAGTCATTCTGACAGGTGTGAGGTGATATCTCATTGTGGCTGTGATTTGCATTTCCCTGATGATGAGTGATGTTGAGCAACTTTTCATGTGTCTCTTGCCCACCTGGATGTCTTGTTTGAAAAAATGTCTGTTCATGTCTTCTGCCCATTTCTTGATTGGATTATTTGTCCTTTGGGTGTTGAGTTTAATAAGTTCTTTATAGATTTTGGATACTAGCCCTTTATCAGATAAGTCATTTGCAAATATCTTCTCCCATTCAGTAATTTGTCTTTTTGTTTTTTTGATTGTTTCCTTTTATTTTGATATACTCCAAATAATTTATTTTTGCTTTTGTTTCCCTTGTCTCAGGAGACATATCTAGAGAGGAGTTGCTAGGGCCAGTGTCAGAGAAATTACTGCCTGGGCTCTTTCCTAGAATTCTTATGGTTTCACATTTAGGTCTTTAATCCATTTTGAGTTTATTTTTGTGTATGGTGTAAGAAAGTGCTCCAATTTCATTCTTTTGCTTGTAGCTGTCAAACAGGGGTGATTTTCCTACAAGAGTTAGCAATCATGGGATCAAAGTGAGAAGACAACATTTTTAAAAACTCAGAGAAACAGCCAAAGACCATTAACTATCGTCTATCATAAGAATTTTTCCTGTAAATATTACTTTACCCAGCTCTCACAACAATGGTTTCAAATTGGGCTACACATTAGAATTTCCTGAGCTTTTAAAAACACCTCTATCTGAATCTCACTATAGAGCAATTGAAATATCTCTGCAAGGGTGGAACCCAGTAAGTCAGGACTGAGCACCATGGCTTAGAGGGGTTTGTTTATGCTTTAGTACGTGTGTCGTACACAAATAATGACCCATGTAGTCATAGAAAGTACTTGACTTAGCTTCCCGTTGGAATCCTACCTGGGCGTTGTGATTAAAGAAAGAAGAGGAAACTTTGAGAGTAGATTATGTTTCATTTCAAGAGGCCGTAGAAACTGTTTTTACTGAGATTATCTTAAAACAGAAACACTGTTTAACACCAAGAATATTACTAAGGCCAACCGTGAAACAGAACACATCAGATAATGAGTTCTTAGTGCCTTAGTAGCTGATGGCATTAATTACTGTAGTTTCAGTATTATAAACCTGAAACTAATATCCTCCTGCATGTTAACTCTACTGGAATTAAAATAAAATACAGTAAAATAAAAATATTATGTAGCTTTAGAAACTTAAAAAAATTTGTGCTTCAATCTCAAATATTTTCTTTGGAGTTAATGCTAAATCCTGTTATATTGAAAAGAACACAGGGAAAGGCATTTTGTTTTACTAGTGTTTCTGTTTTTGTTTGTCTTTGGATTAGGAACAGGGACATTTGTACCTTTGGGGTAAAATATGCTGATGGCCAGAGGATCCATTCAGGATCAAGAAAACCCCAAGGCTAGATGGGAGATTGAGGGTAAAGACTTAGGACCAATAGAATGGAGTTCTTCTCCCACCAGTATTTATTTTTTCCTACACAATGGACTCTTTTCTTATCCTTCAAAAGTACTGCTTGTGTTAGAGTGCTGATTCTTTTATACCCTAGCCTGTATCTCTAGGTTTAGAGTCCTGTTCCAGTGAGATAATTAAAGCAATGTTCTTTGGTTGAAAGTCTTTCCCAATCACAGTAAGTACTGAAATGACATTATTATTATTATTATTATTATTATTATTATTTAAGCATAGATTTTTAACAGAGATCCACTGGTACAGGAGTTCAAACAAACTGCATTTTTGCTCCTCTTAAAATATCCATGATACATTTTATCATTTTCAAACGTTTAGATCATCAAGTATGATGGAATGTGTAGTGTAGCTTCAAACTTTTGCAAATCTATGTTTATTTTTCTGTGAAAGTTTATAGATAATAGATCAATTTAACACATTCTCTGGGGCTTCTGTTATACAAATTATTTTCTGTTGTTTAAACAAACAATAAGGAAATTTCTTCATTATGACCACATTATTAAAAGAAAGCCACCCGTTCAGTAAAAGATGAATGAGGTAGTTATTTTAACATCTATGAAAACTTGAATCTTGTTTGAGGTTCTAGCAGGATTCCTAACGGAGGAAATCAGGCTCCTCTCGTGCGCATCGGTTTAAGAGTGCAAGCCGCTCCTTTCCCAGCGCCGTTGCTCTCCCTCCATTATGAATCACAGCGTGGTAATTGACATTCCTGTCAGAGCAACTTCAGAGTGCTGCTCGCTGGTCTGTGCCGCTCCATGTGAGAACACATTCTGGAATCTGCATGTTTGGTCCCTGGAGAAATGCTGAACACTCTTCTGGAAGTAGCATCTTTCTCTCCCCGAGGGCTTAATCTGTCACTTTTTCCTAATTTAGAAAAACGCAGCTGCCTCATGGAATAGATTCACTCACTTTCTCACTGACTCACTCATTCTTTCCACAGTTTCTGTATTCTCTTACTATGTTCTCAACACTGTATCAGGTACTAAGAACATAAAAGATGAATAAGACGTAGTGTCTGCCTTCAAGTTATTACAATCTAGAGGAGGAGGAAGACAAAATCAGGCTTGCCATGTGCAGAGCACTCCTCAGTCAGCCAGGAAAAGCAAAGATGGCATCCCAAGGTCACTAAGATCTCTTCAAATGTCTACTTAAGGAAATGAAATACAGGATGGGTAGAGAAAGTCCGTCAGTGGGTTGTGGTTTCCCCTGGCCCAGTCCTTATCCAAAGCACATGCCCATATCATGGATATTTTCATTAAAATTCTCCAAATTATTTTCTATCTCCTATAAAAACAGTTTATTGCTGGGACTAGCCTATCTTCATTAGGGAAGACTTGCCTGGCATGGCTTTTTTATGCATTCAAGTCCTACAAATAAATTCTGATTCTGATAGAAAAATCGGATTTGAGTTGCACAGGAAAAAACTAATTATATTTCACTTGTGGCTTTTTAATAAAATTTATTTTTAAATTTACATCAAACTCTTGCACTTGTCAAAATCCAAGTGAGTTATAGCAATTAGAATGTGGTTTAGAGCATTTTTGACAACTTGTCCCAAGTGATGTCTGAAAACTGAGCTGCTCTTAAGGTGACGCTCCTGTTCTCTACACAGCCTTGGCATTGGTAGGTATATCGCTGTAGCATAAAGAAGCTGAAATTGCATTTCCCATCAGTTGCCCTCAGTAAAGCCTTTTCTGCATTGGGGTCAGAGAGGAGGCTGGTGAACAGATTTATCTTCCTTTCATTTTTATTCATTTTTCTTGCCTTTTTCCCTTTTGTTTCTTCTTCAAGACAGACATATATGCATGGTAACTACAAGTTGTAAAAAAAAAATTCACTGAAAAGAAAATAAAATGCTTTTAATTTGGGAAACAAATTTTAGTAGTACCAAGCTATAAAGAGAATTAGTCATAGGAAGAAATTTTATGTTTTCTCAATTCTTTTGAAAATTCCATGCAGAACTATAATCATTGGGAAAAGAACGCAGTTCAAATTAATCTGGCCAGCATACTTATATTATATAACTTTTTATTAGTATTAAAAATAATAAAATCAGCAGACCCAAAGTAAATGGATAGATGGTGCTATTTTTATTATTATTTCCCAAGGCTGAGATATCTAAAATTTCATGCATAATGTTGTAAAAATTAAATGGTGCACAATAATCTGAAAAATGAGTTTTTCCTTTACAAGTTGGCCTTTTCAGCTCTGTGTACTTGTTTAGAAATCTATCTCTCTTCTGGTTGATATTGCTTTAGAATAATCAAATTTCTGTTTGAATTTAATAGCGAGACAGTGTTTTGAGTTTCTCAAAATGAAAGTCTGAGACATAAAGAGATTTAGTTCTGTTTGATTTGACAATTCCTTTTCATTGGCTTCTGGAAGATATGTAGACTCTGTTCTGGTTATTCCACTCGAGATGTATGGCACTACCCATAATCACCCGATCTTGTATTTACCTTGAGTCAGATATGATCAAATATGTATGGAGAGCCCTAGGAGATTGGCCTGTCAGGATTCCATTTGCATGATGGACTGAGGAGTATTTTGGGAAATAATCCATCCTACAGGAATAGAACGTTGACATAGAGAAGCTTGATAGAAGTAGCCTACATATAGCACTGGAAGACCAGGGTGCCTCGAACAGAAAGAGTGAGGATGGATCAGCCCAGTACCAGACCCAGGGGGAAAGAAGAACAGGAAACCTCTTTGGCAACAGTTAGCTGGAGGCCAAAACCAGCAGGTCTAACAGTGGAGGGAGAGGCTAATGAGAATCCTCAGTGGCTTTCCAGTATGTTCCCAACAGTTTCGTAGACATTGTTCTCTGTAGTCAGTATCTGTTGTGAGTCAGAAAAGAAAAAAATAAAGGAAAAGGCAGATGCTACTTGGTAAAGAGAGAACCGAGTTTATGTGCATTTATAATACTCACTGGTTGACTTCCCAGTGTATGGGTAGGGTGTATGGGTGAGGTGGTGAGGCAGTTTTTTAAGACTAAGAGGTCTTGAAATGCCTTAAGTTTACTCTACCTTTAAAGGGTATCTTAGGGAAGATAAATCCATGTGCTAGGATAAGAAAAGAATGACAAATTATAAGATTACATATAAAATAGCTAAACAAGAAGAATGGTACTTATCAAACCACAACTAAACTACACACAAATGCAGAATCATAAAGGAGCATAATGTAGTTAAATTAAGTTCCTTGCATCCATTTAACATTTATGTTATTATCTTCTGAGTGAATTCATGGTGTCAATAGCATCTTAGGAAGAAATAACAGAATTAAAAAGAAGGGTGGGGTGCCTGGGTGGCTTGGTCGGTTAAGTGTTTGACTCTTGATTTCGGCTCAGGTTGTGATGTCGGGGTTGTGGGATTAAGCCCCGCATCGGGCTCCCCGGGAGTCTGTCCCTCTCCTTTCGCTCCTCCCCCTGCTCACTCTCTTTGTCTCTCTCAAATAAATAAACAAAATCTTAACAAAGGAAAAAGAAAAAGAGGGATCACAGTAGTGCCTCACTAGGTATTCCACTGAGTTCCTCTAAACTATTTTGTTCTATTTATTTTATTTGGAACATTTTTTTCCAGTGTATTTCTAGCTCTGACTTCTTTTCCAAGCTGCAGACCCATTTCCGGTTGTCTTCTGGACATCGCCTCTTCAGTATCCTATAGAAACCTCATACTTAATAGTCAGAACTTCTTTATTGCCTTACCATTCTCCCCAAAATTGCTCTCCTTCCTGTATTTTGTGGTTGTAGTTAATGATGTCATTATCCATTCAGCTCTCCAGTGAGGTAAATAGGTTCACCTTTTGCTTCTCCCACACCTTTGGTTCCATATCCATTATATTGACATCAATGCCATTTGTCAGTTTCTCAAATCTCACTCCTGTCTTCCTACCACTGGACTATAGGTCCTCATTATGTCTTGCCTAGACTTTTGCAGTAGCTTCTTAACACAAGACCCTTGCCACTCTAGTAAAAAATCTACCTACATTATTATTATAGTTATCTTCCTGAAGATAGATCTGATCGTGCCGTTCATTAGCCCCCAAATCTCTGTTGGGTCCATTGCATGTGGCATAAAGTCCAGTCTTGTAAGCATTGACAATAAAGCTCTCACACACGGCCTCTCAGTCTCATCCCTTCCACTCAGATGCAGCCTCAGTAAACTCACCTTTCCCTGCCCATTTGTATCTATTCCTATGTTCTTTCACAGTTTCTCCAGTTGGCAAAATCTCAGCTAATCTTAGTCATCTTTTCAACAGAGAACAAAATAATCTTCTCTGGGAAGCCTTCTTGAATATTCTCAGGCAGGATTACTCTCTTTCTGCTTTCTGTCCTTTGGCACTTTACTCCCTACCTGCAACATGGCATTTACCATATATATGATAATTTATCTATCTTAATGTCCATGTCTCCATTATACTGTGAGATGCTCTAGGACAGACAAGTGTCATAATCTTCTTTGTGTCCTCAGAATCTTGCAAGGCATTGACACTGGCTACAGAGTTAAGTGTGACTGACTGATGAAAAAGCATAGCGGAAAGACTGAGAAGGACATGTAGTGTCAGAAAGCAAAAGGACAGGAGGACAGAGTTTGGCTAAATGTAGAATAAGAACATTCTGGGGCGCCTGGGTGGCACAGTGGTTAAGCGTCTGCCTTCCGCTCAGGGCGTGATCCCGGCGTTATGGGATCGAGCCCCACATCAGGCTCCTCCGCTATGAGCCTGCTTCTTCTTCTCCCACTCCCCCTGCTTGTGTTCCCTCTCTCGCTGGCTGTCTCTATCTCTGTTAAATAAATAAAATCTTAAAAAAAAAAAAGAACATTCTAATCTTAGGATTTCTAATTATCAGTAATATCTGCCTTTTAACACTGGCTTTGTAAGTTTATTTCCCATGAATAATTGGGAATGTATTCAGATGGAACTAAACAGAGAAAGGAGGAGTGATATAGCAAGTGAATATAAATGACTACTGTAATTGTTAGAATATTGCACATTAAACCCCAAATACCCTGTTTTTAAGATTGAGAACCCCTGGGGATTTGCGTAGCAGTACCCTTGAGTGCAGGGAGCAACTTCCTTCCGCTCCAGGAACCCCTTCTTCTAGTTTGGCATTAAGGGGCATTGCCCAGCCTGCACTTGGAGTTAGTCCAACCCTGTCTGCTTGTGCTAAAATGTAACTCTCATATCCTCTGGGTTTTATAATAACATAAATAATTATAATGCATTGTTTTCATATAGCACTCTCCTCTAAAGAGTGGAAAATGACATATGGACGTTATCTCATTAAATCTCACAGCGCACTGGGGACATTGAAAGAACACAGGTGATATTATATCCCTTTTGAACTCAGAGCTGAAATGGAATTACTTCAGCCAAAAGTAAATAAAAGTAAGATTGAATAAAAGCAAGATTTATAAGAGGATATAAGGTTAGAGTTTAAAGGAAGAAATTGACTATGTTGGAATTAAAGAGAGATTTAAAGCCCCCCTAAAAAAGAATAAAGAAATTGCTCTGAGAAATGGGAAAGTGACTGGAGTGTGCATATAAATATTTATATTTGTATGTACAAAAATAAAATAATATATGAACACTTCAGAAATTTGAAAAGCAAGGGATTTTTAAACCATCTGTAATTTTACTATAATAACAGAACAAATTTGGTGTATTATCTCCATGTCTTTTGCTAGTTTTTATTTTGTTTTGTTTACTGTGTGTCTACTCTTCCACTTGAATTATAGTGTATATTCAATTTTGTATTATGTAGTTTTTGCTTAACAATGTATCATAAAGTTTGCATAATTATAATTCTGAGGAGCTATATAATTTTCTGTGGAATGATATACTATAATTTGCTTCCTTCTTCTATCACAGGGTTGTTTCCATTTTTTCACCTTAATAGATAACAATACAGTGAAATCTATCTTTATGCATAGGATTTTTCATTTTGTAAATTATTTCTTCAGCACAGAAGATTTCTGGATGTAGAATTATCAGATTAATATGGATGTGTAAGTACATTAAAACATGACTGCATAAATATGCTCCCAAATTAACATGTAAATGAGAAAAAGAAATAATAAGAAAAAAACTTTATCTAAAGATCAACTATAGTTAGAGGTTGACAGAGCAGCTCTTTAAAAGTGAAAAAGCAAGCAGTTTTTTTGTCTGTGCACAAGCAAGTGGCTTGCTCTTATTTTCCATCACATTTTCATTTAATTCAATTACTTTGACATTGTGAAGCCAGATAAAAAAGAGTTGAATCTTAGAGAAAACACAAATTCATACCAGATGTAGAAAAGTAGATTTGCTTAAACAGAATATAATATCTTTGCCCTCTTAATTTTAATGTACATGGTTGAATGTTTTCTGTAAATAATTAAGAAAGTGTGTGTGTGTTTGTGTGTGTGTATATACCAATACTTGAAGTCCTGTTTCAAAAAGGTAAATGAGATTGTGAAGTTTTCTTATTACTTATAGAGGCACTAGGGAAAATGATATGGACATAACTGTTTTCTGTGGTGAGTTGTTATATGTTTATCTGATTAATGCCATAGTCATTTACCAAAGTAATTACATCAAGAGTCAAGGATAAAAAAATATTGGCTTTGGTTAAAGTAAACATTAAAAAATATTGATGTGTGATGTAAATACTGACCAAGGAAACTGCCTGGCTAATGTTACTCCAAATGGCAATCAATCTAAATGATGACTAGAGTTTGAAGTCAATACCAGCTTAAATATGAATAAGGCATGCAGCCTTAACCATGGACTTGGGAATCTTGAAGATTTAATCACTTTTCTCAATAATATTCTTGCTGATCGGAAGTCGTATGCACATTCGTATCTGTTTTATGGTTGAAAACAATGTTCCAAATTGCCTCAGGTTAAAGTGGGACACAAAAAACATTTCTGTTAGCTCCCAGAAATTTGCAAACCATTCCCATTTTTATTGTTTAGCAGTGGTATTCAAATGATATGCATTGAGCGTTGTGGCAGTTCTCTAGGTTGCATTTCCTGTTTTACTGCATATTCTAGTAAGCAGGGTCTATCCTGGGGAAAATAGGACTGAAGTCAAAATGTTAAAAGAAAAGCAGATCTGTGAAAGATGATCTTTAGATAACCTAAACCTAGATAAACCAAAATTACTAGGAAAAGTTCATTGTTCTATGTTTAAAAGCAACAACTCCACAAATTCTAGCAAAGACAAGCCATGCATATGGTTGCCTCCTACTCCTACAGTGTGGTGATGACCTACATACTCTCAACAGTCTCTGGGCACTGTGAAGATGGAAGGTAGAGAAGGAGTGGTTAATGTACTCATTCACTCACAGTTCCAATGAGGGACTCCTTTTCCAGTAGGTCCATGGAGAACCTGCAATATGCCTGTGTTACAGTGCTTCCATATCACCCTATAAGTACTGTTTAACTTGTTTACCTCTTCTCTTAAAGGATAAGTTTCTTGGAGGCAGGAAGTTTGATTCATATCTTTGGTATTCAGGGCCTTGTACAATTTCTGGCACATAGTAAGTATTTAGTAAGTATTGGTGAATAATCAATTGAATTTTTTTTTACTTCCTACTGTGTATTCAGAATTGTGCTAAGGACTGGCTGTACCTTTAAGAAGCATATAATCAACACATAAATATGAAAGGTTGATGAACACCATACAGTAGTTTATCATGGAGCTATAACAGAAGATTCTTTGGTGATGGCACCAAGAAAAATAGCCAAAAAGAGTTGCATATACCAAATCTGTGACATTGTGATAGTTAAGTGAATGACAGATGGGCATGATCATACAAGTTAACCCAGAAGTACCAAGGTCTGCTTCCACCATTATTTGATTCTTGTCCAATTTAACTACTGAACTATCAGCTCCAAGAAGTCAGGGTATACTTGTGTGTGTGTTCACCGTTGTGTTCCCAGGACCTAGAAAGGTACCCGCCATAAAGTAGGTAATTGAGCACGTGCTTTGTTCAATAGTCTCTGCTGTTTGTTGAATGGATCATTCCCATCCTCAGATGTCACCTCTACAAAGATACCTCCTCACGTGCCCTCTTGGTTATTCTCTTTCTTGGTCCCAAATTTACTTCCTTTGCAGCAATTATTACCACTCACTTAACTCTACTAGTTCTTTTATCTTTGTTCCCGCTAGACGTAAGCTACCTGATGGTGGGGACTCTACTGATCTAGTTTGGCCCCCGTGGCATCCATAGCATGTATCACAGCACCTGGTCCTTTCACTGGAGAGGTTCTATCCTCATAGAGATCTTTTCTAACCCATCTAAAGTAGATTCTGCCAACCAATCATCCTGGTTTATTTTCTTTTTAATACTGTTCATTTTTCTGAAATTAGTCCCATTAAAATCTTATCCTACATTCAAACTGTGAACTCCACAAAGGCAGAGCCTGGAATCTGGTCTACCTGTTTCACTGAGATATCGCCAGTGCTTAAAAGAGGGGCTGACACCAACAAATGTTAAGTGTACAAATATTTAGCAAATAAAAGACAACAGCATGAAAAGAAAAGACAAGATAGATTTTCTTTGAAAAAGGCAAAGAAAAGAAGTTAGCTATTAGGCAAGCAAAACAAGTATTAGCTTAGGAATGCTGGTGGTAGATGCAAGATCTAGTTTCAGTGGAAAATCCTAACTGTGTAGATCAGGGTAGTTGTGGGTATGGAGAAGAAACAAAAAATTCTGGGCAAACACCCTATACAATTCAGTAGTTTCTTCTGGGCTTGATGAGAGAGACAAAAGAAACTATGGTTAGACCAAGACAGCAATAGGTCATTTCAAGCCAGGTCAAGCTAAATTCCTACTTACTTTCATGAGCGCAGCAGAAAGAACACTGGGTGTATATGGGGCTGGATAGAGCCTACGTGTGGCTCCTACTCTTTCCCTTATTAGCTATATTATAGTGGGCAAGTCAGGCACCTTCTCTGCACCCCAGTTTCCACAACTGCAAAATGGGGAAAATAAACCCCCCCCTAGAATTATTTTAAAAATAAATAAGGAAATGTATGTAAACAACTATGCTTGGTGCAGGGATTATTTCATTTAGCTCACTGAATGGTGGCTGTTGTTGTAAGTGTTCATCAGTTATAGGGCCTGGCTAGAGATGTGGTAAGCAGAATATTTAATAATATTAGTAAATGGAAATTTATTTCCTTTCACTGAAATAACTTTAGGGGACATTTCTTTATTTTGGATCATTGCATGAGTAATCTACTGACCATGCTATATAGTTGGCAATGAGGGCATGCTGAATGAGAAGACATTGACTTGAAAAAGAAAAAAAAAATTAAATTGTTAATTATAATATTTATTCTTTCACATTGTATGTGATCAAGGCTCAGGAAGTACGAATGAAGAACTCTCACTGATTCTGAGTTAATTAGCATAACTTTAAGGTGCTTTTCATGAAAACACCTCAACATTGTTCATATGTACTGTTCCCAAAAAAGAGATGTAAAGAAGTACCCATTTCTGGGGCACCTGGGTGGTTCAGTCGTTAAGCATCTGCCTTTGGCTCAGGGCGTAACCCCGGGGTCCTGGGATCAAGGCCCGCATCGGGCTCCTCTGCTGGGAGCCTGCTTCTTCCCCTCCCACTCTCCCTGCTTGTGTTCCCTCTCTCGCTGGCTGTCTCTATCTCTGTCAAATAAATAAACAAAATATTAAAAAAAAAAAGAAGTACCCATTTCTGGCTAAGGCAATCATGTGTCTGTATTAAAAGGGAAATGATACGTGATTAGTTGAAATTTTTACTCTGTGTATCACTGTTAAAGAGTGGATTTACTATTTAAAAGAGAAATGCAGTATTAAAGGTTATAGATACGTGAGTTAGAATTGGGATGGAATTCAGTCAGCAAATCACTGGAAACTTTATTCAGAAAATTAATTTCTGAACATAGTCTATCACCTGAATGGTTTCATAATGATGTTGATTTGCCAACTTCTTCTCTAGTGAGAGGTAATGAATCAAGTGTACTTGGGTTTATGTAAGAAAAATAACATATTAATTGATTTATGTCTATATGTTGCACATATCCATAAAGCAAAGCCTTTGGCAAATGGCAAATGCAATAATTTCATGTTTACCTATGACTCACCAAGTACAATCCAATGCTTGAAGGCAAAATTTTATGTTTTTATGTTTAGTTTTTATGATTGCTTTCAGATAGCTTTTCTGTGCATTAAAAGTCAATTTTCAGAACCGTAGGCTTACCAATTTTTATGAATAAAAATTTTATGAGATATTATCCTGAGGTAGCATAAAATTATTTTCTGATAATTTTTAACACCTTCCCCAAGTCCATTGTTACTTTGTTTCCATGTATGCTTGTGGATGTTGCTTGGAACATTTCTACATACGACACATTTCATTAGAAATCTGATCTGTTGCACAGAGACATGAAGCTTCAACCTCATAACATTACAATGAACTTGCTAACATTGATTACACTGGCATTCTATTTAAGATCAAATATGAAAAAGGGGTTTGAATAAAATTATTAATAATGGTATATTTATGGAAATTGTGTCACCTTCTACTGGTCATAATTGTGAGCAGGAATAATTAGTCCTTGAAGTAAGGGGCTCCCAGTAACACAATAACTTGAAACAGTTCGTCGACACACAGAACAAGGAAAAGTTGTTATAAAATAAAATAGTTTGTTAGATTGCTATGCAAAAATACATATATTATTATCCTTATAGTTCTCACTCTTGTGTTTCTGCTCTGCCTCATCACCTACATAGTGTAAAATTTTATCACTTAATGATATGCACAGGCACAATATGTGAGGAGCACAAATCTTACCTTCATACGGGTTCCAAAGAAACATAAAAAAGTTGTCTTTTTAGGAAGTTGCCAAGTTTGATAGCCATCACTAGTGGGCACCAAATCGTCCCCAATTCCATCCTGTCTTCCCATGCGGTGATACAGGAGTCTGCCATCAGAGTGCCTAGGCATGATGAAAAATAGCCTCAGGTGAGAAAACGAAAGTGCAAAGAAGTTGGGGAGATAGTATCCATTACTAGAAATATTCTAAGTTTAGAGCCAAATCTATGCATTGGCAATAAAAATTCTAAGATGGTCATAAACCGTCTAGAGTTAAAGGCGCATCTCAGCCTGCATACTTTGCAGGCTCTGTCAATGGCTTGCAGGATAAACATGGACCCATTGCCATGCCTTTACTTCACAACGGAAGTTCGGTAGCAAAATAATTTTGAGAAAGTATTGTTTCAAGATAAGCTGCAACATACCATTAAAAGGAGCCTTTTCATTACAAATACAAGTTAGCATCAAACAGAAACACCTATTGGGATGACAGCTGGCTTTTAGGTGGGAAGGTAATTGTGACATTAGAGCCTGATGGGGAAAAAAAAAGTCATGGAAAAGTTTGACAGGCTGTACAAAAATGTTTTTGGAGCCAGACTGACCTAGGTACAAATCCTGTCGGTACCAACTGTGTAGCATTGGCAAGCTACTTGACTGCTCTCTGAGCCTCAGTTTACTGCCATAGAAAATGAGAAAAAGCCTACCTACCATATATATTTGCAAGTAGTTCACAGTGGATCAGATAGTTGGCATAAAGTAAGGACATGACCAATGTTGGTTTGCTTAGTCTGAATAGAATATGAAAATATAGTTGATCTCCTCAATAGGTGTTTTCGTTCTCCTAAATAGAGGTCTCAACTAGGGGCATGTAATGAAATATAGTTCACAGGTTACCGATGAAATTTCATCCAGTCTCTTCCGTCAGTCTGTTGGGTAACTGGGTGGAGTCTTGTAACTTCACTGACTCTCATTGCCTATAACTGTAAAAGGGAGAGGTTAGCCTATTTCTTTATTACTGCCATTTGATATATTTTGAGAATAGATGCTTTGCATAAAGTGGGCATCGAATAACTGCTGAATTAGTTGAATAATAGTGTGTTGCCGTTCTATGGGGGACCTGAATGTGCTATTGAGAACTTCTGCAAGAAATGTAGACTTACCATTCATTCTGTTAGTGCTATGTGGAATCTATAAGCCAACCCCACTGTCGCCACTTCAGGTTTCTCTGGATGGATTATGTCAATATAAAGACAGGCAAGTACTAACATGCATGCAAGTCTTCTTTACCCTAGCAATATAAACTTGTTCTCCAAAAGGACCCCAAGGGGGAGAATATCTCTCCCATAGGTGGCTAGCAAGGAAAACAAGGTATTTTAGGTTTTTCTTGGCCATTGACCTTTGGACTAACAATAGCTTCAAAATTTTTTTCAATTCACTGAGGGTATAATTTCTCCCACAACAAAACACATTTTATTCTTCCCATCCTCTAACCCTGCCCGTACATATCTTGTTTTCCTAGTCTTTGCTCTCTTACTTGAAGGTTGATAATTTCTCTCTAGAGCTCAGAGGATGGACATTCTTGACCTAAAACTCACTGAAGAAAGGCCTGGAAAGTCTGCCAGTTCAAATCCATTGCTCTAAAGGTTTTACTTTCTGTTCCTTTTATCACCGGGTGGTCCATGGGGGTCAGAGGCAGAGACTCTGTGATTGCTTCAGAATCTGAAGTCTTTACTGAAAGGTAAAACGGAAGGAAACTACACTGGGTACAGAGCAGCAAGGATGCAGCTTGTTGTCTCTGAAAGCCTGCTGCATTCAAGGTACAATGAACCTGGCCCAGGGTTGCTTTGTTCTGTGCTGTTCTTCAGGAAAACATCTGTTTAGACTTTACAGACAGTGATGGTTACAATATTTATCACCTGGCACAGCAGAGGTGCTGACCAATCCGAGCAGGCATCAGCTGTAAACAGCCAGAATAGCCACACTGGCGGATGCCGGATTTTAACATTCATCTTAAAACATATTCTACCAAAATTCAATTTATTTTACACTAACAAAATTTATTTGAAATTAGCGTAATCATAGTTTCTCAGCAGTTACTGATTCTTTATCCTGTTCCTACTAATAAAAACTCCTCATAAAAGTTCTGTATTTTTGCCTCTGCTTCTCACCTCCTATTTCCTTTTGAACAGACTGCAGTCAGGCTTTTGTCCACAATATCATCTTCCTCTGGAGCTCAGAGGTCCTGTCATGATCAGCAACCCTCCTATTGCCCAGTACTATAGTTACTTTTCAGTCTTCCTACTTGATATTTTAGGTGCATTCAACAGAATGCATTAACCACTACTCCCTTCTCGAAACACTTTCCACCTGGCTTCTAGGATGCCACCTTCTTCTGTTTTTCTTGTCCTGTGTGCCATTCCTTTCTTGTCATGTAAGCCATTCCTTTTCAGTTTTCTTTACTGGCCTCTCCTCTTCCAACTTCTAAACGTTGGAGTACCTCAACGCTCGGTCCCTGGCAAGTCTCCTCTTCTCCTGGCTTTGTATACTCCCTTTCCAGGTGCTTGTATTCAGTTCTATGGCTTTAGGTCAGTGCACTGCTGAGTCCCACATCTATATCTCCAGCTTTTGCCTCTCCATAAGCTTCCCGAATACCTACACAATGCCTCCCTTTAGTTGTCTAATAGTAGCATGTTCTGAATAAATCTCTGGATTTCTTGCCCACTTCCCTATCTTCTACAAGTGTATTGGTTCCTCAGTCTTTCCTTACCCAGTGAATGCTACTGGTTGTTCTAGCAACTGGTCAATTCAGAAGTTCAGTTCGTAATACCTTTAATATACATGTTGATCTGAATACCTGACCATCCTTGTTTACCCACCATCATCTCACAGCTAAACTGTTGCACTGGTCTCCTAACTAGTCTTTATTCCTCCGCTAGTCAGCCCCACCACTCCACATCACTCAAATTCCTACAACCACTCTAACCTTGCTGTTTCTTGAGTACACCCATCTCTAAGGATCTTTGCATTTGCTGCTCCTTCTAGCCGATCTGCTTCTCCTTCAGAATTTTGCAGGGCTTCCTCTTTCATATCAATCAGTACTCCATACAAACGTCATCCTCGACAGAGAACAAATGTTAGGCTTCATGGAGGGATGCAGGTGGGGGATGGGCTAGATGGGGATGGGTATTAAAGAGGGCACTTGGTGGTGGTGAATATTGGGTGTTGTATGTAAGTGATGAATCACTGAATTCTACTCCTGAAACCAATATTGGTTTATATGTTAGCTAACAAAATTAAAACCAAAACCAAGACAGAAAAACAAAGGTCACCCTCAAAGAAGTTTTCTTTTGACTACACTAACACGTTACCACTGCTAACTCATTACTCTTCATCCCCCAACCCTGCTGAATTTCCTTCAGATTACTTATTACTATTTGACATCGTATTATAATGCTACTTGCTGAATGACTGGTCTCCCAAATAGAATATATGCTCCATTAGACATTCCTGAAAAAAAATCATAGCAATAAACCCATTGCAAGAAATCCTAAAGGTAAGTTACCTTAACCTGGTATTTAGATCAACTTCACACTCCCTGTTATTCATGAAGTGAACATTTTTATATTATTTACCCACTGATCTCCACTATTACTATTTTTTTCATAGAGAAAAATGACCTCAATATTAAATAAAAATTTTACCAAGGATGATAATATCTATTCTTTTGACAGCATACAGTTAATTTTTCTCTATAGTCCATAGAAGAAATTAGTCATTCAGACAACTGTATGTGACCATTGCTGGCAGCTTGCATACAGTCAGAACAGATACTGGAGCAGTGACATTTTGTACCAAATGTGCAAATACAATAAAGCAGAGTAAGCACGGGGCTATGTGCTGCTGAACTGCAGCCAGTATCTGAAAAAGGACATAAAAGTGTGTTGCATAAGAATTTCTTTCCACTAGATTTCCCTCTTTTCTTACAAGGAGAAAAGGAGTTATTAGGATCTCTCATTTAGGTCAAAAATATGCCAATTTGTTATGTAGTTAATATTCATTGTTCTTAAGCACAAAGTCAAGTTGTTTGATAACTGATGAAAGATTTCATCCAAAAGGACTTTTTGCTGAGTTATAACAATGTGCTTCTTCAGAACTTACACTAACTTAGGTTATCAGCAACTTGTCATAGGCAGAGGTTTGGTTCCTCCCATCCCCCCACAGAGGAGTCTCTAAGATGTCAAGTACTCTCTCTTGTGTCTGGTGAAGAGGGATATTGATTTCCCATTATTTCTAGATGCCACATGATGCATTTCTAGTAGTTGTAAACACTTACGAGACTGACTTTTATTTTGTCCTTCATCACATCAGTCTGCCAAAGCAAGACATCTGTTAATGAGGCCCCGTGCATTTCATCAGACACTGTGCCATCTTGGTGCTTAAAGGAATGATGCTTTCAAGGGGTCTAGATATAATAAAGCTTGTTTTAGCAAACCAACTGCTGTTCGCCAGAACCTCATAGTCAGGTCTTTTAAAAGTAACAAAAACTATACTTATTTTTCAGATCTACTCTGGGCTTGATTTATTTGCCTTTTCTACAGGCACTAACCCATTACTTCTATCTCATTGATATGTGTTGGCTTTAAAATTAGCCTGGAAAATTCTTATTGGCCTTTGCAAGTAAGAAAGATCATTGATGAAGAAAATATGTTAAATAACGTTACAAAATAGGCCCTTAGGATAAAATAGATTGTTTGGGCAGCAACTTGAGAGTTAATTGGTATCTTTGAATCTACAAAAACACATGAAAGAGCCAAGTTCTTTAAACATTTTAAGTAAGAGTCTGCAGCCTGACTTGGGATTTGTGCTGGCACTGAATGAGATCTGCCATCTCTACTAATTGTTGACAAAAGCCTACTTCAACCCAGAAAGTCAAGATTTTTCCTTGAAGATTTTAAATTTTTCAATAGCACAGGTGCCTCTTGAGAGAAAACTTCAAAATGTTATAGAATTCATTTGCCCTTGAGGGGAAAAATTGTGAATATTAAGAGAAAATGGAAGAGCAACATATGAGAAAAAGGGCATCTGAGTAACCTCCTGCTATTTCTCTTTTGTTCATCACTCACACCTACTGCAGGCCATCGCCTTGAGGATCTTCCTGCCCTCACCCACCCCACTTTGTTTAATCACATGTTGGTTTACATTCTCTTTTTTGATCTTGGACTAGATTGGATGTGTCTCAGGAGTTTCTGTAATTTACTAAATGTAACAGTGATAACGTAAAAGGGTGTCCTGGATCATCCCAACAAGCATTTTTAGTAACTCCCCAAACATTAACTCATCTCGCAATATTTACATTTGACCACTTTGTTTCTGTAATTATCCACTGTCTCCTTTCCTCTGTGATCTTTGGCAAACGGTTTAATCTTAGGGTTACTCTCTGTGTGACTGCAGTATACCAAGTTTATAGGGCGGAAAAAACAACTAATTTTCTTTCATAATAATGAGACCCAGATTGATGTGTAATATTATTACAAAAACAAGTACTTGTTTTGTTGCCTCGTTTACCTGAATCCATTCTGTGTTGTCACTTACATGAAGCCAAAAAGGGATTATTGTACATGCTTAACTTTCAGAGAGTTACATGCATCAATTCAACAAATTTTTGAGTTCTTACTATATGCCTACCACTATTTCAGGTCTGGGGAATAGACCAGTGAACAAAGAGGGAAAAACTTCTGTAAGCTCCCTGGAGCTTACATTCCAATGTTAAAGATAGGCAAAGAACAAACAAATAAGCAAAATCTACTCTATGTCAAGGTTTTCAAGGATTTACTCAGCCACTCAGCCAAATGATACCACAGCAATTTTGCGAATTAGAAGAATGATAGAGTTGCTGAAAGAGTTGAGACACTCAAGATTCTTAATAAGAAACAATAATATCACCCAAAGCCTGAGTACAATTCCTCAGGCTGCCATAGCTCACTGTTACCTAAAATCCTGTTGCTAGGACACTTGCTAACATAGAAAAGCTAAGGACATTTACAAGCTGGGGAAATTTTTGGTGAACTGATGTTCTTATATTCATGGAAGTAAATTTGTTTTTGAAATATGAGGAGAAATAGATATTAACAAAGAGAAAACAGAGCATATCTGTAAAGTTCACTTTTGAAATCATTTTAAACGTAATAATCTAATGCATCTAAAGAGGAAATGTAGAAGTTATTCCATTGAAAAACGTTGCTACTTTTTATTAACATTTAAGAATCTATTGTCAGTTCTATTCTAAGTGGTTATCAATACTTTTCAGTGAAATCTAACCTAATCTATCTCTTAATTTCCTAAAAAAAACAGACGGCCAGTATTTGGCCCCCAAAAATACAACTTCTGTTCTGATACCATGGCTTTAGTTTTGTAGGGTAGAGTAATCAGTGTTATTACATTTTTATCCTCTAATGCTTCTCTAAATAGAAATGAGGTCTCTTCATTTGATTTGGGAAACTGAATGCTAGCTGGGGAATTCAAAACAGTGTTGGTTTCAAGCTTGAATTCCTCTGCATAGTACCAAGTTCCTTTTCTTGGCCCCAAGGCATGCGTCTCGAGAAAACATGAGGGAACGATGAATCCTGAGACCATTTTGCCTATATACTTAAGGCTGCCTTGAAATTCTGTCCAAATGTGGTCCATGAATGATAGGGTCACATTTGGACAGAATCCGATTTGGACGCATCAGTCCAAATTACACATACAAATGTAATTTGGACATCAGTGTCCAAATGCGATTTTTATTGCTATAGGCAGAGAAAGCCATAGTATATAAGAAAAAAGATTAGATATATACCATGGCACTGCTCATTTATATTGATATGGGAAATATGCCCATCTGAATGAAAATTAACTATTTCTTATATAAAGCAAGACAAAGTTGGAAGTCTGTTCATCACCATGAACTGATGAGAACTGGAGTAGCATGTATGATCTGATATGCCTAAATAATTCTCACCTCACTGAACCGCTGATGTGATAGATTTCTGTAGTGATTGTTAGATTTAATAACAGAATGGAGTAAGGAAGCTTTGAATTACTAAATATTGGTAACATTTCTTGAAGAATAAAATTAATGAGCATTTCATAATATGCACTGTATTAACCTATCTCTACTGTGGTCTTAGTAGCTAAACACATCTTGCCTTGTCATTCTCTTAACGTTCTCGTGTTCAAAATATATATTTTATGTTTATGCGGCAAGAAAGAAAGCCATGATTCTCCTAACATTTATATCCAAGCTGTGTATGCAACTTGCTATACATCCAGTTATGGTGTCAAGAGAATCTCAGTATTTTATAGCAATCACCTGTTAGTCAGATGTCCCTTCTTACCAGGCTAATTAGAAGCCAGTGTCCTTGGGACAGTTGCTTAGTGAAGGAAGAGTCAACTGTCGGTCTTGTTCAAATCCAGGTCAGATAAAAAAATGAGAACCCTTTGGGGTGGGTGGGGGAAGCAGTTTAAATCTCTTCACGGAACTGGCTTTTGGTGGGAGACAAGCAGGAGATGATGGTCATCGTGATTCTCCATTAGAACAGATCCAGCAGGTCAAAATAATCCCTGTTTGGAGTGAAAAACAGTAAGTGCTGTTGCTGTTCACAGAGACGGCATGGCCTGACAGAGTTCTTGGGCTGTGCTCTGCCACATCACAACTGCATCATTTTGTGACAACCTTTCTAAGACAAATTTCCTCATCTGTAAAATGGGTTAATAATAGGAAGTTTTCAGGATCATTTTGTACATAGATATAAATAAAAATATGTAGCCTAGGATGATGCTAGAACATTGTGAGTGTTTGATAATCGATGCCCAAGGTCCACAGATTTCCTCAGCTCTTAGTTACTCATGTTGTTAGCTTAGCAGCTCCCGCCCACACGGTAGGAATGCCTCCCTTCCCCACCAGTAAAGTCCCCCCCAGGTATTTCTGGAAGTCGCAACAGCGTCACCACATCGCACGGAAACCACGTTGCTCTTGGTTCTTCCATCCTCCTCATGAGGTCACCTCACATGTCTCTCTCAGAGAGGCGCCTTCCTGATGGCCCTGCTCCCAGTACCCTCTGGGAGAACACCACTCTGACCAAAGTCCCAGTCAGAGACGCCAGGGGGCCAGCACTGTGCAGGGGATGAGAACAGAAAGGAGAGGGCCTTCGACCTTTTTCACCTGGACCTGGAAGCAGCCTGCTGTGTGATTCTGAAAACAAACCCATCTGCTTCCCCCTCAGGATAACCTTGACCTTGAGGTCACGTGGGGAAACCAGCCATGCTTGTGGCCATTTCCCTGTCTCGTCCCTCTGTCTCCAGCACCTGCTCTTTGCTGTCCAGGCATTATCTCATCCTCCCAAGGAGCCTGTGAGGTTGCTATATTTAACCCCAATTTATAGACAAAGAGGCTGATACCTAGGGAGATTCAGAACACCACCCACCTCCCCTTTTACCTTCTTTAAGTAAATACCTGGGGTATCATCAGCCTCAGATTCTCCTGTGCATTAAGACAAGCCCCACACTTCCTACAAATGATAGCAATTATTATTAGCATTCCACTCTAAGTCAAGGGAGGCCAGAGTTTACACTGACCCAATAATGAGTCTGGAGAAGTATGCAGAGTAGGAATTGAAGTACAAACATTGGAGTAACAGGGAGAGAAGGAGGAGGGTGGGGAGTTCCAAGACTAGGAAAAAGAGTTTTGAAAACCAAAATATGGTGATTATAAAAAATAATGTAGAACAGATGACTCTAAGAGAATGTATCATCTTTTTTATTAATCCTCTTTTCAAAAACTTTTCTTAAAAGGCACCAGCTACTTCTATCATACATTCCCCCAAACTCTCTGATCCCTTCTTTAAAAAAAAGAAAGAAAAAAGAAATATGATCATCCAGATAAGGAAAGGAGCAAGACTTTCTCTTCTCTTTCGTCTGCACTCCATTTCCTTAATTCATCTTTTTTTCTCGAACTACAGGTGGGAAATCATTGAGGAACTATTTTTTGGTGAATGAAGTTTTGGTCTCATTCCACAAGAAATCTCTAGAGATTACTTTTAAACTAAAACCAATTTCATACTCAGTAGAAAACTTTCATTTCGTGAAATAAAAAGCTAAATGAGAATAGTCCAAGAACATCTTTCCAAAAAGAAGGTACACTAAGTATACTAGCCCAATTACTACCAAGAAGTATTCTCTTTCTTAAACCAAGAAATAAAAAAAGAGAATTGCTCTGTTGATAATGCTTTGTGTCGTTTATCTAGGGTGAGTGAGATACTCTGGTTATCAGTCCCTTTATGTGTCAAGTGTAATTTTTCATGGGAGATGTCAGTTATATTTTAGCAAAAGACCAAATTCAATTCCAAGTCTCTTAGCAAGAGTATTTCAAGTAACATAAGGAGAGCAAGGTATTGATGAAAAATAAAGGAAAATGTATTTTAATAAAATGCAATAATCCACAAGTATTATTACCAAACCATTTTCTACTAATATTTTAGATCAAAATGTTCTAAATTATCCAGGTTATGCTTTGGGTTTGTGAATTTTCCAAATTACGCGTCTATTTATTGCTGATGTCTGAAAAGCAAGGAGAGGTGAGACCAACAAGATATTTGCATACACAACAATAGAAAAAAGACGATTTCATTTTTCTTTTTGTGTCTTTATTTCTTATTAGCAGTTTGAAGTTATTCATAGATCATGAAATTAATAGACATTGAAAACTTTCCTGGTTACCACTATTCACATATGTTCCTTTTCTTTGAAGCCTATTCTCCCTTAACCAGAATTCTCAGCAGAAAGGGGCATGGTAGGGTGCCAGAGTGGCTCAATGGATTAAGTGTCTGACTCTTGATTTCCACTTAGGTCATGATCTCAGGGTCACGAGATCAAGACCCGTGTCGGGCTCCGTGCTGGGCAAGGAGCCTGCTTGAAATTCTCTCTCGTTCTCCCTCTGCCCCTCCCCACACACACACCTGCTTTCTCGCTCTCTAAATAAATAAGGGGAGTGGAATGGGCATGGAAGCGCCTATGATGTTCAGGCACTCTATTATTGGCACATTTGTATCAGCTGAATATATAGAAGTCTTGGAAAAACTTACTTCTAGATTGAAATAATGTATCAAAATCTGAAATTCATATTTTGTTCATTACTTTTTCAGTAATACTTTTTAAAGATGCTCACTAAATATACGACTGATAATTTAGTGATTGTTTAGTTGTTGAAAGTGAAAATATGTGTATTAATGCCTGTGGATCCACCTCAAATGTGTCTTCATATTTAGTCTCTTTTTTCGTCACATGCTAGCTGTGAACTTTAGGTCTGTGCTCTACCCAAAAACCAAGAGCAGATGAGACACCTAAAAATACCCTCATTTGCATCTGTTTCCCTTCCTTATGAGAGGGAGGGTCATCCCTCCTGATTTTGCCTTACAACAAGAAAACAACTAAGACAGTTTGGGAATTAATTCATCGTTCACCTCTCACGCTAGCAGGTCAGGCCCTCCATCATTTGGTTCAAAATGATACTAACTTGCAAGAGAACAGATCGGGAGTCTTTGGCATTTTTCCACTTCATGTAGTTACTAGCAGAGATGATTAATAAAATCTCTAGGATGGGACTTGAAAAACTTGGTTAAGTGAATTAGATCCTCTTTGTCTTCTAACACAAAACATAGTATTAGGGGGTTCATATTTTTTGAAGGTAGTGAAACAAAATATAACAAAATTACCACATATTTATAAAATATGGATCTCTTCCTTCCTGTAACAATTTAAGTTCAGTTCTCCAGAATGAAAGAGATAAACATGTATAGATGCAAATCAATTCTATATTGGTTTCTTATTACCACATTAACGAGGAAATCTGAGGATGTAAGTTATGACTTAATTTTGATTTTGAATGCATCCAACTACCTAATGTACATAAAATAACCATCACGGAATGAAACAGATACATCCAACAGCTTGCTGCATTTAAATGATTTGAAAATAAGTGCTTGTAAAAAGTCAATTTTTGGTGTTTTGCTGCTTAGGAATGAAACAAATCACAAATATGTTTTTATGTTGATTTTCTTTGACAGGACTGGGAATTCCCACATTTTATGGGAGATGTTGATGTAAATCTTCCTGGGCTGCACACTCCTCACATGCAGTTCAAGATTCCTTTCTTCCAAAAGATCTTCAAGGAGGAATATCGTATTCACATAACAGGTATGCTGTAACTTTAAATACGATTTGATTGTCTCCTACTTAGACTAATACTAGCTGCTATGAAAAAGCAAGCGGTAACACTTTAGAGGCATGCATACATATGGTTTATTTCACCCTCACTTAATAGTGCAAGGTGGTTCCGGGTCAGCTGGGGGTTCCAAACGGTCATTCTGGCACTTAGGCTACTAGCGGCTTTAGTCATTTCCATTGCAACATCCAGCAGGCAAATGGGAATAGCAAGAATGGAGAAGAGGGTGAAGAAGGCTTTTCTTTTTCTTAATCACCTTGACATGGGGAAAAAAACATGTGCCTTCCAGTCACGTTCCATTGGCAGTAACTCATCAGAGAGCCCCGCTCAGAGTCAAGGAGGAAATGTGGTCCCCAACTGGGCAGCCACCTCAGTGTCACATCTGTTCTCGCATACTGTTACCAGAGCGGGAGGCCACAGTTTTGGCGTGGATGGTTAGCTAGCTCCGCCGTGCTCCAGGTGCCACGCCACCTTGGTTTTCTTCAGTAGGTTGGTTGCTTTCTCACAACATACAGCTCAGTATGTTTTTTCACCATGAACACCTTTTACATCGTGTTCCTCAAGTACCGCTGAGACTGGGATAGTGGGATCCTAGCGCACCAAGCAGACCCTGTACCTTCAGGGAGTCAGGCCACTCCTCATTTGATCTAAACCTCCTCCTGTGGCAGAGCTCGTGTTTCTCTCAGGTGAGTCTCTGGCAGATCCCCGATTCTTTCATTTGCAGGGACGCCCTCCTTTTGAAATGGCTCTGATGTGATTTATTGTAATATTCCTTCCTGACATCTCAGTCATTCTCATCTGAAAAAGGTCTTCCTGAAGATATGTTTCATACCTTTTTTTCTCTTTTGACCAGAAGCAGACAGCTGAGTGACCACATAAAGGATGGCGTCTGTTCCCAAGCTGCTCAAATGCACGTAGTGAATGTGTGTGTGTTTTAAGGACAATGGCTTAGGATCCCACACCTGCTATATAATAAAAACTGCTGAAGAAATCTGTGCTTACACTACCGTCTGTGCTGCTCAGTAAAAATAGCCCGAGCACAGAAAACCTGAACATCTGAGGCCCACAAAAAACCTTTGCTTCCCAACTTGAAGGCTGGTTTTTGCTTTGAGCATGAGGCGACCTTCCTAAATTGGAGAATGAGCTCATGAATAGGGAAGATGCAGCAGGTTTCTTTTCCTATTCAAAATGAATGAGGCCCATCTATTAAATTCACTGGGTAAATCAATCAATTTGAGTTCAGGTCACATAGTGTGGTTTCAGAGTCCCCACTTAATCTCTGCCGCATGCTACCCTTTCCGACTTCTCAAACAGCTATCACACACATGGCATCATCATATCCCTCTGGGTGGGCTTTTGCCTGGACCATCTGTTCTTGCTATCAGCTCTTGTCCCAGGCCATCATGGCACTAATATTGTCTCTGAATGAGTATCAGAATCCCTGTCAAAAATATACTGCTGCAGTGCATAATACCAGGTAAAGAGGGGGGTGGAATATTCAGAGGAACCCATTGGTAAGGAAAAAAATCAAGCTGTTAAAATATTTAATTTGGGGTATTTGGCAGGGCTTTGTCATATATGCTATCATTTATGGAGAGGGGCAGGTTCAGGTTTTGTGGTGCCCAAAGCTTACCCAATTTGGAACACTCTATTTAAGAATATAAAAGCAAAATTACAACTAAAAATTATCTTCAGTGCCTGGGGAAGAGGACACACATACAGGAGTCCTTGAAGCTTCAGTGTAATTAACTTTGAGATAAAGCCTCCTATGCAATTGTGCTAAAACCTTTATTCCACCAAATACTATTTTCTAGGAACTTAAAAGGATGAAAGACGGGCTAAGTTCTTGTAATGGAGACTGCACATTAATAAAGTTTGTGAGAAGGTGGAAATATATTGTAGTTAAGGTTTTGATGCAGTGTTTGCCAAATGATGCTGATAAGCATACCAATTGAGATATATATTTATAGATATATACATTGTTGGGCCCCATTCCTAATAGTTCAAACTCAAGAAGTCTGAGCAAAGGCCAGGGAATGGGACTTTTGAAAAGCGCCCCCAGGTGATGGTCTTTGGGAACTGCTCCTTGGTGCTGGAAAAGCCACAGGTGAAACCGGGCTGTCCGCCTGCAATGGGCCGTGCAAATGATTGGGTGCCTGGACCTGCCAGGGAGACCTCTGAGGATTCTGGAGCTTAAATCCAAAATAAAATAGGGTACAGGTGGGCTTTGGGGTGAAGAGTTCCACTGTAAACAGTTTAAACCCAATTTGTGGTAGGTTGATCATGTGCCTCCCCAGATCCGTGATAAAAATATTCTAGGAAAATGGTGGCAGGTTTGGAGGCTGAAAAAGGTGTAAACTGTCCCCCTCTTGTTTTGTTCTGTTACTCTTTGTTCTGTTCATTGCAAAGATGTGGCTGAGGACACTGAAGCAGCAGCTAGTCTCCTGTGAAGGGCCTTTTTCTTTATCTGACTTTGTAAGGTAATTGTTTCTGGGGAAACCTAGATAAAATTTCCAAAAATATGGTACATGTCGTATTTTAATATCCTCAGTTGTCAGTAGCCTGCAAATTTCCAAGTCAACTACAAACACTAACTTGATCCGCTCCTCCAAGTTCTGCTTCTTTTTGTAGGGAAACTCAATGCTTTTCTTGATGAGTAAATATAGTATTATCAGTGGGTTATTAAGCATGAAACTCTCTTATATCCATGAGTGGTTCTCAAATTTCAGTGTGTATGAGGATCACCTGGAGAGTTTATTAAAAAGATCCATCAGCCTCCTGTCCAGAGCCGATGCCTGAGGTTGGAGGTGGAGCCTGGGATCCAGCCTTCTCTTAAGCATCACCAGTGATGCCTATGCATTCTGCCAGAGGACCTCTTTTTGAGAAACCCTGCTGCTCAGAAACACTTTCTACAGTCAAAATTCCTCTCATTCCAACTTTATTTTCATATGCAACTCTTAAAATCAAAAGCCAAGAGACAGAATCAAAATTCAGATAGAAATGGGGTGCTAGTGAAAAGGGCACATGAAAGAGTCCTGCTGGGAGCTGGAAAGTTCAGAGCTGGAGCCAAGAAGAGAGGTCCCAAAGCAGAGTATGACGGGAAACATTGGGGTGAGCACAGAGGAAGCTGAGTCGGGGGGGGGGAGGAGGCATCCTGTGGACCCCCAGACAGCTCCATCTTCTCTGCCTGTGTTTGTTCTGTACTAGAAGAGTCTGTGGGAAGACTGCTAGGGTTCTCCTGGGTTCAAAGACAGCTCCACCATGGCCTCAACTATCATTTCTCTGTGCTCTGGAAATAAGGTTCAGTGCATGCTGAGAAAATGGAATGTTAAAGGTTTGGTGCCTGGACTCTAGCTCCGCCACTGACTCTTGGTGTGGCCCTTGTCAAGCTCCTTAACCTCTTAGAGGCTCGGTTTTCTCATCTGTTAAATGGGGACAGTAAGGTACTTGTCCCATGGGGTTGTTGTGAGATTTAAATTAATATGTACAAGGCACTTAAAACACTGCCATTTGGTAAGCACTCAGTAAACTCTCATTACTCTTACCTGAAGCTTTTGCTTTCAGAGTCCTTCCAGAGTTTGTTTTCCTGTTTAACTCAAAAATATTAGGTAGTCTGAGAGGGGACTCTCTTATTATCTATCCACTATTGTGAAATCTCTACTGTTATCTACTGTTCTGAGTCAAGAAGGAGAAGGCTAAGAATGGGGAAAAAAAAATCTCTCTTCCAATGAAGAGCTCTGTATGTAGAGGGTTCTCTGACACTGATGAGTTCCCATTGACCTTTTAAAAGCACGTAGGATTTGGGTACTTTCTAATCCTGATTCCATGCTAGTTTTATTTATGCATTTCAGAAATGACTTGAATTGTTGCATCTGTTTAGCTCATCTGGATCCCCCTTGACAGATGGTTTGCTGCAGTGTGTATGAGCTTTCATTTTATAAGCTGGGCTGCGGCTTATAAAAATAAATCATCTCTATCCAAGGGTGTGTTAAAATATTTTTTCTGGGAATTTTGACTTCAGTAACAAAGGGGATAAATAGTTAGTCATTAGGTCACATCGGTGCTTTTAGCCCAAGCCCATTGTTCTTCTCTTAAACGTAAATGCTAAATGCAACCGTGTAATTATCTCCTCTGGCCTCTTCCCTTTTACCTATGAGGTGAGTGCAAAGATGGATTCAAAATGTGATGTACTAAGTCTCTGGAGGCGAGAGAGGAATGGCCTCTCAATTCACTCTTGGCAGCTCCTCTGAGTCCTATTAATGCCAATCCCGGTGGAAGCTCTGCCATCTGTCATCCCAGCCAGACAAAGGAAGTGTCCCATTGGTGGCCATCATATGAGTAAATCAGGAGGGGTTGGGGGAAAGGCCAGAAGGAAGGCCCGTGCATCTGCGAGGAGAGAATTCACACTGCTGGCACGATGATGCCCACGGGAACCCTTTCGGCAAAAATGGAAAATGTAGAAGTAAACAAACCTCCATAACGTCTGTGTTCTGATTCGGCCTCCTGAGGTGTGAGGGCACAGGTGTTTTACCATGGCGAGAATGTGGAAGATAATGACTGAGACCCCTCCGTTTTATTTCCGCAGGTGCATGATTTCTGGCAAACAAGTTCCCAGAGATTGTTTTTTAAAGAGCTCTCCTGTGTCAGTCGGATCGTGGCAAGCGCTGGGGAGGGCAGGCCAGTGGTTCATCCCGGAGAATATCCTGTCCGACAAAATTAACAAGGGGCTTGTTATAGGGAAATATGGTGCATCCTGTTCACCACAACAGTCTCCAAAGGTCATGAATTTATCCAGAGTACACGAGGATCTCTTGCTATTCTTTCAGTTGTGAATTTTCCTAAACCTTTCCTGAAGCAGTTTCTATTTTCAACACATTTATACAGCTCTAAGAGTTAACTATGTTTATTTCTACGTAAAGCAGCAATTCCTCATATTTGTCCAAATCTCATCTTCTTCAAGGCCATGGATGCTTTGCCCATAGCCTGTCAGCCCTTGCTGCCCCTGAGCTGGTTGGCCATGTCCAACTGAGGTGTCCTGTCTTCATTTGTGCATATATGAGGATTTTTTTAAATAAAACTCACACACTCTTCAAGAACAGTCTTTACAGCCAGAAGAGAGACTTGAAATATATAACGAATCATAATCTTTGAGATATGAATATTTTGCTTTTCCCAATTTTCCAGATTATATCTGATTTTAGCAGTATCCCAAAATTCACCAGATCATTGGGATACATGTATTTGATTTAAAAGACTCTTTTTTTTTTTTTAAGATTTTATTTATTTATTCGACAGAGATAGAGACAGCCAGCAAGAGAGGGAACACAAGCAGGGGGAGTGGGAGAAGAAGAAGCAGGCTCATAGCGGAGGAGCCTGATGTGGGGCTCGATCCCATAATGCCAGGATCACGCCCTGAGCTGAAGGCAGACGCTTAACCGCTGTGCCACCCAGGCGCCCCTAAAAGACTCTTAACTTTTTGTTATTCGTCTGGACACATTATCTCAGGGTTTACCTATTGGTTAATGGACATTTTCTGAATTAATATGTATCTAAAACTAAGCTAGGATCTGGGGAATACAGAAATAAACATGACACAATTCCTAATCTCAAGAAAGTCGAACAGTCATCTAACTCAGTATAACCCCATGGCTTTCCCTTCTTGTACCATAGCAAGTTTCTACCTCTACTCATCATGTTGGATTATGTCCCACTTAGGAAATGACAATGACAAAAGAGGCCCTTAGAGAAGCTGTATTCATTTGCTTTTAAGTCTTAAGATGATGCTTTATCAGCTCAAATAGCTCCTACTAATTCATAAATTTTTTAGTAAATATCTTCAATTTACTAAATGTTCTCCTTATGACCCAACCACTTAATGTGGTTTCCAGCTCTCCCTAAATTACCTGGGGGTTACTCGAAGAGATGCTAACTCAGTGAGCCCTCTTTTCACTGCTCATGTCTGGAATGAAAGGACATTGAATATAGCCAAGAAGCCTGTTACAGCAAACTATTATTTATTTAATTAGCCAACATTTATCTTTTTCAAGGCCATGGTTGCTTGCTGTCCCATAATGGATATTAAAAGGCTTTGTGGAGCATGACTATTTCATGTATCTGCACTGGATGCTGGAGTCTGGCCAAGTGGTGGCACTTGTTTGGTATGAAGGTACCCACAGCACAGCTCCATCTCAATGCAAACTGGCAATTCTACTGAGTAAAATAAAATTTTAATATTATAATTGCGTATCTGAAGAACAAAAGGCTTCTTATATGATGGAAATATAAGCACTTTATACTCTTTTATCCTTAGTTGAAGAAATTACATTTCCCCCCAAATTGTTGTCATTTCCTATGCTAAGTGATGGTGATATTCAATGAAGAATCCTTTTAAAACCAACTAGCCCAGGATTCTATAACTCCCTAAATGTAAAAAAGATAAAATTACCATTATAATATCATTTTTGACAATCAGTAGGATTCATTAAAGGCACAGAATACAAAAGAGAGGTAATCCCACCAACACCATGCAGTGATTTCTCATTAAAGGAGACAGTGAGCTATTTCAACAAGGAGATTAATAGAAATAATATATGGATTCTTACCCTCCCCTCTTGCTGATTTACATTATGCTATGTAGTTGAAACAACAGGGGGAAATGCAAAATCTCTCCTATGATTAATGCTGAAATACTAAACCTCTTGTTACGGTTGACTGTACATTCACAACAACACACTTGGGACATGGCAAGAGAGCATTTCTATTCTTTTCCTTTTTGCGTCTGATATCCTTTCCATGTAGGTCACTTCAGGGACTCAAATTTATTTTTTATGGTAAATAGTGTTTCTCAGAATATACAGCTTTTATAGGAAAGCTTTCTCTGCATGAAAATCGTGTATTCCATCTTTTTTGCTCTAATGGTGAGATTTCCTGGCCCATCATAAAATGTTAAGCTTTAGGTGATCTTTATTTCACAGAATCATCAAAGAGATTTTTAGGGCTGGGGAGAAACCTGAAGGATCAAAAGCTCAACCCCCTCACTTGATAGACAAGAAGAGCGACACTGAGTTGTCTCGTGTGATTTCGCTTTCTGGTTTGCCACATCTCATAGGGCAAAAGTAATTTTTTTTAAAGAGAAAGCATTACAAAAGTAGCAAAACACTGTGTGGGAAAATAGAAGGAAGGATGTCAGTGAATGGTGAATGTCCTTCCTCTGCAAATGCACAAATGGGCCAGCAGTTTATGTCAGTTGGGCTAGAAACAAAAAGTAAGAGCCATTTCTGCATTTTTACCAGCTTCAAGTTTCAGCTGACCGGCTTTGATGGGGGTAGGAGGGGTAGAGACAGTGCTACATCCACAGAAGAAAAGAAATAGGATGTCAGTAGGGAACCTGCCTCACTCAGTTCTCTCCCCCCTACGCTTTGGGGACATGGCCTGTCTGCTGTGGGGGAGAGGTGGAGACACTATTTCCTGTTCAGTAGCTTCAAAATTTATATAAATGACCTATTCTCAGAACCATTCTCCTGCACGTTGTAGACAAATTACCAATTGCTAAGAATTTTCAATGTGTTGTTTACTGAGTGCTCTCAGGTAACTGGTCCAGTTATATCTACCCAATGATGTCAGTGCTCAGGGATTCCTGCTGTTTTATCCAAAGTGAAACATTTGATCACCTTTAGGATGTATCTTTGTTACAAACCCTTACATGCTCTTCTCTCCCTCTACCACCAAGATCCTATATTAACTGGATTGAAGACGTAGAGGAAAGAAATTATAGAAATAATACTCCCCTACATTTTTGGCAAACTTAATATATTTCAAAGAACTTTCAAATATAACTTCTCATTTTATCCTCACAATCATCCTTTGAGGTAGTTACATTGATATAATTCTCTATTTCACTGAATAAAAAATTGAATTCACATAGCTAATAGAAGGACTTGGTGGAAGAGGACAGAATCATACAACGAGAAGTCATCTGGTTCAGTTTCCTCAATTTGAAAATCAAACGATTGAGGTCTGGAGAGGTTAACCAGGTAACCCAAGGTTGGATTATTTAAGTGTCAGGATGAGCTTCACCTGGTGATTTCTAGCCTGTAGTTTTTTTGCGACTGTGGTTCTCCCTCTCACAGATCAGTAAGGATGTGTTCAAGAGGGGCGATGATACCCATGAACTGATGTCCGGCAACACATTTTTAATTTGCTCCTCCTCCATCTCATCTAAATATTCAGACTCCAGGTCACATGAGAAATAACATGAAGTGATTCTTTTTTTTTTTAATGTTTTTTTTTATTATATTATGTTAGTCACCATACAGTACATCCCTGGTTTCTGATGCAAAGTTCGATGATTCATTAGTTGCGTATAACACCCAGTGCACCATGCAATACGTGCCCTCCTTACTACCCATCACCAGTCTATCCCATTCCCCCATCCCCCTCCCCTCTCAGGCCCTCAGTTTGTTTCTCAGAGTACATAGTCTCTCATGCTTCATTCCCCCTTCTGATTACCCCCCCCCTTTCTTTAACCCTTTCTTCTCCTACCCATCGTCCTACTTCTTATGTTCCATAGATGAGAGAACATGAAGTGATTCTTTAGTGTTAAAGTGTAGTCAAATTCACCCAGCACCATTCAACTTAGGTGGGAGGAAAACAACGTAGAAAGTTTGGGGAAGAGCTCCTCCTATCCTCAGGGTTTCTTTTTAATTTGATCAGTATACATTCACTTCAGTTTTTATATTCTGATTTTATCTTTTTCGTCTATTAACATTCTCTAAGCCCCTGTTCCCACCAGAATAGCACCTTACTCCATGCTCACTGAGCATTCCTCTCTTCTCCCTGATTCTGTGACGCTGTTTATCAGTGGTTTCTGATATCCTGTTACTGTAGATACAGGGACCACTTTATGAGGGACTGCCCTATTCATGAGTTAATTAAAATGACCTAGAAAGAGTACAGGTGTCTCCAAGGGACCTTTGTGAGTCAGGAAGGTCAGTCATGCAAATTCAAGGATCTGTCTTCCTCACCATCCAGTCTGGCTTCACAGCACATGTAGTTTATAGCAAGAGAATAAGTATGAATCTCCTGCAACAGAAACACCCGAAGCCCCTTTCTCAGCTTGCTTTCCATCATGGAAGCTACCAACTATTGCCTCCTTAATACTGGATGAGAATCTCAGAACTTTTTCAATTCTCTTGTCTCTCTTTCCTCTCCTGCTTTTTCTTCCTACAATATTCTCCATTATTTTCTTTCTCTCTCTCTCTCCTCACCCCTCTCTTTCATATCACCTCATCTTTTCCTGTATGCTATTTTATATGCAGCTAATAAAAACATAAACTAAAAGAAATGCACCATTTTCCAGACTGTTCTGTGTCCTCCTTTTCTTTCAAGGACCCCATGAATTGCTACTTCCTCCAAAATCCTTTCTGTAGATAATTCTATGGCACTCAGTTTTTATTCCATTTTCCCCAACACCTTCAGCATTTATAATTTATATCACTCATTTGGCACCTCTCCAGTGTGGCCTCTTTTTATTTATCTGTCGATGCCACTGTTCTGTTTCCCGAGTAAGACGATGGGTTCCTCCCTGTGCTCAGCAGCTTCTAAGGCATCCTACAGCAGAGCCTGTTATGAGCACAAGTGCTCAGTAATGTTGCTCACCTTTGTATTTGATTGAATTTCTCTGGCTTGAGCTTTCTTTACTTCTTTTATGGTTGATGCTTAGTAAGAATCTGTTGTAGTTTTGGATACGACTCCAGGAGAGCAGGAGTGGTTAGAACTTAACAGTGCCAGATGTTATAAATAGTTGATCATACATAAGAACAACATTTTCAGTGTTTCAACTTACTTTCTAGTGTGGGTATGTGAAATAAATCATTCCAGCAAGAGTTTCCACCACAAAGGTTGCAACAATTGTAGGGTTGAACAATTTCAGGATGGGCAGAGTTATAATTTCCAGTCAGAGAGTTTACATAAATGATCCTGATAGAGAAGAATTGTAGCTTCCCATGCAAACGCAGACATTATCATGGCTTAGGCAAGGCTTTGATGTTGATAATAGTACCAGTTACTGCGTTTCTTTTATGTACCAGGCACTCTGTTTAGCATCTAATAATCTTATGAAATATTAACAGCTTTAATAAGTATTATTATTTTCTCTCTGTAAAGAAACCGAGGTTTAGGAAATTTAAATAACTAGCCCAAGATCACATAGCTAGTAAGTTTTGGAGCCAGGATTAAAACCCTTCAGTTTTGCATACAGTGGGAATGTAAATATGTAACAATGATGATAAAACACTTTCCTAAACTCTTCACAAAGTTATATTTTTATATAGCTATACAATATTATGATACAAATTGCAAAACTCATTTTTACCATTCTTGGTTTAATAAGTTTGCCGAAGATTCTCTCTCTCTCGTCCCAAGAGTTCTATAATCATATGAAGCAGGAACTTAGTAATTTCAATACTTTATCTTCAAATACAAAATAAAATAATTTTGACATTGTATATATATACTATTTAGAACTAAGCTTTTAGAACCTGTTATAGGTATCACCTAATTTGCTACAGCAAACCTATGAGGTATTACTATATTATGATACATTTGATACTGTAAAGTTTGCAATAAATTGTGATTATAATAAAAATTATGATGGAATCTAATATCCCTTGAAAGTTTCCCCATATTCTTTTCATTTGCAGGTTTAAGGATATCATTAGATAATATGTCTCTAAACAATGTCTTACTTGTATGAAAATTTTAAATACTACAAAGAAATAGTAGTTACAATCTCTCCAAATCATGTCTTCTAAAGCAGTTTGTCAGCTTTGGTTGTATTTATATGTCTGATAAATGGATTCTGTTCAACGAGAATTTGATGCAATTATTTTTAAAGTCTTGAATGCTCGAGAATTATTGATCTGAATCATATCAATTAATGGTTTAATCAACAGGTCACCTACAAACAGCAATGTGAATTCAATTGATATACTGCTGTGTTTGCATTGCAAAATGATTTATTTCTTGCCTACACATAATTATAAAACTGTAAGAGATGTTCAATCATATGTTAGACTTTTCTAAGAATTTCATTAGAACTTTCTTTTTAAACATTAACTGAAATGTTCTAGAGAATAACTGACATGGAACCGAATTTGAGTATAGCTGTGGTGCCTATTAAACAAGGAAGCTTAATCTGGTTAGTGTAAGTAGCATAAATTATTGACTCTGGGACCCACAGTCACATTTTCATGTGTCTAGAATACAATTAGGAAATATCCTTTGCCAATTCACTTAATGGCAGCATAGCCATCTCAAAAAATTGCTAACAGGCGTAAAACATTAACAGTTTATACCTGTACACCATTATCTCCTTTTTATTGGAGAAAGCCCTATTGCAATTTTATAGGTCTTTGACTAATATGCAGTATTTCTCTTTTTTTAATGCAGGTAAATGGTTTAACTATGGGATTATCTTTCTTGTCTTGATTTTGGATCTTAATATGTGGAAGAACCAGATATTTTATAAGCCTCACGAATACGGACAGTACATTGGCCCAGGGCAGAAGATATATACAGTGAAAGACTCAGAAAGTTTAAAGGATTTGAACAGAACCAAACTTTCCTGGGAATGGAGGTCCAATCACACTAACCCTCAGACGAATAAAACATATGTTGAGGGAGATATGTTCTTACACAGCAGGTTCATAGGGGCTAGCCTTGATGTCAAGTGTCTGGCTTTTGTTCCAAGTTTAATAGCTTTTGTGTGGTTTGGCTTCTTCATTTGGTTCTTTGGACGGTTTCTGAAAAATGAGCAAGGCATGGAAAATCAAGACAAAACTTACACTCGCATGAAAAGAAAATCACCGTCAGAACATAGCAAGGACATGGGAATCACTCGAGAAAACACACAGGCCTCAGTGGAAGATCCACTGAGTGACCCTCCCTTGGTCTGCATCAGGTCGGACTTCAACGAGATTGTCTACAAGTCTTCCCACCTCACGTCGGAAAACTTGAGTTCGCACTTGAACGAATCTACCAGCACGACAGAAGCTGATCCAGACCCAATGACTTCTAAAAGTACGCCTACGAACTAGATTCACTTACTTGGAGATAGCACAAAAAGCAACCTTGAGTGTAACTTTAAAAAAGTTAGTCTTTCCTTTTGTAAATGTAAAGTTTACGTAGTCTTAGGTAAAGAAACACAAACAATGCCACGAAGGTGCTCAACATGCTTTTCTAGGACTCATTGTTTTCTATTTGTATTATAATACACGTGCCTACTGTATATCTAACAGTCCTCTAGAGATTGCTTCTCACAATTGCACAAGCTATTTACTGACTTCACAGCATAGTAGATGATTAGCTGATTACCCGTGTATCTGATGTTCAACCATAGTGGTGCCTTGAGACATTAAACTGTTTTTAACTGTACCAGAACCGAAGCGTGGAAGAGTCCTCAAACCTACTTCACATGGGGTTTTTTGTATACAATTATTTTGATCTACACTTGATGTCTTAGCAGGAAACAGAGCCGAGATGTGGCTTAGGAAGTATCTCGTTTCCTATTCAGCAGTGGAGCTGGTGACTTTGACAGCAGGATTGCACAGAGGCCTGGTGATTACCTTTGAATTTGTTTTGGCTATCTGCCAAATACAGATACAGATTCGAAATTCAGTACTAGGAGAATGATAACCCAGCATGGGTCACTACTTGTGAAACGTGGCTTTCTCCAACCAGTAACGGCAATTAGATGATAATACCTAATTATGTTCTCCTAATTAAAGATAGATTGCTACTTGATTAAAAATCCTGCCCTTCACCTATGGAAACAAAGATTAAGAGGCACAGTTGGGTGAACTCTCAAATTTACTGGCATTTACACAAAGCGCTAGAAAACCAAGGAACTGAAGTTTTAATCATGTGAGGGTTGTACAGCCTACTATCTACAATATTTGTACATCTTTCTGTAAATATGGCTCTGGACAATGAAAATTGAAAAACATATGCCACCCCTGAATAAGGGTCCTCTAAAAATCACGCAGCGGAACCTTGTGAGGTAGACGGTGTGCATGAAAGAATCGATTCAGTAGCTTGTCTTGTGTGTGCATTTTTTGTGGGTTTTTTTTTTTTTGGTTTTTTTTTAAAGAATTAAACATCATACATTAATAAATACAAATTATATATCAGTAATTATGTGATGTAGTTTTTTGTTTGTAATAACGGGATTCATTTATATCTTAGAGTTTAACAACAGCCCATTTAATTTTTTGTTTAACTTGATGCCAGATGTGTTAAAAAATGGAATATACCCAACATGCTTTAAATTTTGTTCCATAAATTGTGGTTACATGTTCTTGAGGGGGCTAGGGGAGATCACTTTTAAGGCAAAATTATTTTCCTGTCATATGCTGATATAGCTGTATTTTGTCTTTATGATTTTTAAAATCTCTCTTATTTTGATCTATCTGCTTTTAAGCTTGCAGCATGCTGAATTTAGCATGCATAAAAGAACTATGCATTTATCTGTCACTTGAGAGCCAGCTTTAATAAACATCTTCCTACAATTGTTTACTAAGCAATTGGAACCATGCCCCTCCTGTTTCCTTTACCTTTAATAGCCATGCATGGTCCTACTTAGAATCATAAATATCTCTGACACTAAAAATGCAGAGATCAAGCTCACTATAGTAACCCCTTGACCATATTGTCCAAAGAAACTTAGCATGTTATTGCTTATATGTGGTTACATTGGCCATTACCAAATTTGCATAGTATAAAACATTCAACTTTTGACTCTAGGACAAGTAAATAATACCACCTAGGACTCTGTCTACATATATTTTATTCTGAAAGTCATTGTCTTGTGGAATGAAGAAGGAAGTTGATTTAGAAAGCAGGTATTCATGATCAGTACATAGTCCTTAAGAAAATATTAAGAATTATGGGGCGCCTGGGTGGCACAGCGGTTAAGCGTCTGCCTTCGGCTCAGGGCGTGATCCCGGCGTTATGGGATCGAGCCCCACATCAGGCTCCTCCGCTATGAGCCTGCTTCTTCCTCTCCCACTCCCCTGCTTGTGTTCCCTCTCTCTCTGGCTGTCTCTATCTCTGTCGAATAAAAAAAAAAAATCTTTAAAAAAAAAAAAAAAAAAGAATTTTTAGGTGGGTGCTAAGGAAAAAGTGGTTCAATGACGTCATCTAATTAGCAGAAGATGGAAAAAAAAATTACCCTAGAGCACTATGCTTCTGTGTTTCTAGGGACTGGCTAGAGAATCTGGCTATCAGCTGATAGGAAAATATATCTTTAATGTTTCCCTAAGTTTTAGTAACAAATAGAATAATTTCTAGTAACAGCATTTTTTTTTCAACAATGGCATTTTAATGGCATTTAAAAAATATCTTATGTATTTGAGAGAGAAAGAGAAAGAGAGCATGAGTGGGGTGAGGGACAGAGGGAGAAGCAGACTCCCCCCTGAGCAGGGAGCCAGACTCGGGGCTCGATCCCGGGATTTCGGGATCATAACCTGAGCCGAAGGTAGATGCTTAACTGACTGAGCCACCCAGGTGCCCCAGCATTTAATGACATTTAAACAAGATCCAAATTTTTGAAGGCTCTCAGTAGTTATGTATACCAATCTTGACATATTTATCTACCCATGGGTCTCCTTCCTTCTTTTGCTACCTTTTGGATAGCACATCATATCTGCACTTATACCAGCTAAGGATTAGCAAATAAAATAAAAGTCAAAATCACATGTACTCATATTTAGTCTTGAATCCTGAATCATATACCAATAGACTACGACTCTACAAAGCTTTCTGAATTACCAGACCTTTTGGACTATCAAGGGCATTACAAAAAAAAAAAAAAAATTGTGTAGTAAACCCAGAAAATGAGTTAAAAAAAGGATTTAAAAAATCATTAACCACAGTTTCTAAAGAAAGCATAACAAATGTGATGCCTTAATTGCAGTGAAGCTTAAGGACTGTAAACAATTATATTTCTACTGTTCAGTAATTACAGTATTTTCTTTCATGCAGTGCAGAATTTGCACTAATTTGACACAATTTTAGTATCCTACATTACAGAGTACTTCATTAGTAGTTTAAATGGAAAATTAAATAAACACTATGAATTTATGCCTGATAATATATGCCTAGACATAAATCTCATCACCACATGCCCATTTGTATTATATAACCATACTTAGTTATCTCATACTCTCCCCATGCTGGCCACTTATCATGCTCACTTATCTTTTAGCACAGCTAAGATCACCAGTGAATCCTATTAGAAATGTTAAGAATTATTTCTTCTTCATTTGCCCAAAGAGTCAGCCAGGCACAAAATCTCCTTTTACTTTTATAGCATCAGATTTCACAACAAGTAATTCCCACAAGCACTACTGGCTGACAGAACAATGTCAAAGAAGTTGTGCAACACAGACCTCAGATTTGAGCGAGGAGAGTCAATACCACTGTCATATCTCACAACTGGGACCCATAAGCAATTCTGGTACATTATTTGCCTACCCTGCGGATCACCAACACAACCCAATATGAAACTTGGTAAAGGTAATGCTAATAAATCACTCTTAGCTGTCCCTGTAACTGATGACTCATCATGCTGAATAGAATTCTCTTTCACCTAAGACCTCAGCACCCCATCATTGTTTATCACCTATCTGTCCTCACTCTCAACTGATCCTATTTTAAATTAAAACTCTTGACTATGCAGCCACAATGTGGGTATTGTGCTTTTATTGGTTTCTTCCCGCTCAGACTGTGATGGGTCACTACTCTATCTGGCCTGATTTCTTCCAGCTTTGCCCCTGAGAATTCAGTTCTAACCTATATTAGCTAGCCCTGCCATTAAGAGAGGGAGAGCAAGTCAATTAGTTTTGCAATAGTCAAACTGACACTTTTTTCATTTATTCGAATTTTTATTTTTAAACATATTTATGTGCACAGGGTTGTGATTAATGGGAACCGATATAGATAAGAGAATCAAGGTCAAATATTTGGCTTATACCATTTAGACTGGACTAGAATTGAATTATAATCTGAACAACTAGAGAAGTTTAGATGTGGTATTTATAGCTCACAAGTAACTCTTGTTGAAGCTAAGTGGAAAAAGAGGTGGGTATTTATAATGGGAAGAGAAGGTTAGGCAGATGGTGGAACATGAATGCAAATTGCTGCCATGAAGTCTTGGAAATGGAAAATGGCAGTTTCAGTGTGATGGGCTTTAAAACTCTCAGGGGAAGGAGGCCTTTGTAGAGGGAACTTCAGTATAAAGTTATCCTGAGTCCAATACGCCTACCTAATAGGTGTCCTCACATGACTCAAGAACAGATGTTCAACACAGCTGAGGGGGTTACACCACAGACTGGCTGGTTGGTTGATTGGTTTCTTAAACATTCTAGCACTCACATTACTCTGTGTCTGCCCCAGGGAGCATGGCGAGACCTGGGCAAGGGGACACGGGGCCCATGAAACAAACAACAGAGGTGCGTATATGGGGGAGTGCGCAATGTGAGAAGAGAAAGACAAAAGCCAACACGTAACAATTCAGAGAGACTGGAACATCCTTGACGGAAGAACAAAGATGGGGCAAAGTCTGTTTGTAAACATTTTATCAGCGTATAAAAGTTGACATCTTGTAAACAAAAATGTCTTTCAGATGCTTTATAATAGACACTCTGAACAATTCTAGTGAGAAACAAAATTGGTATTACTAATTTAATATGTGGTATTACTAATTTAATATGTGGTATTACTAATTTAATATGTGTAATATACTACAGGTATTATTTTAATTTAGTGTGAGGAATCAGTTATTTTACTTCAGAGAATAGTATTTCACAGGTTTATCTCTTACCTCTATCCTCCAACACCATTTTTCATAAGGGTCTTAAATTCCTTTACATCAAATAATTGTACTACTGAGCTTTTTGAGGACTTACCTGCATGACTGAAGGATGACTACAACCTATAATTGAGAAATACGGTAACAAAACAAATTTTCAGATGCTCCGAACCCTAATAAATGTTTTTCATTCTATCCAGATGATTGCTCAATCCTCATATGAGTAAGACTATCATTATGAGTATTTTCTACATGCAAATAAATTATCCCATTTAATCCTCATATTAACCACTGAAGGTAAATACGGTTAATTTTACTTAACAGATGATAAAAACTAAGGTGCAGATAGGTTTATTAATTTGCCCAAGGTCAAAAGGCTGGCAAATAGAGTTAAGATTTGAACTCAGACGTCTGATTCCAAAGCTCCATTAATTCCCACTATAATCCTTCATTAAGATCCATTCAAACTATAATATCCATTTCACACAGGATCTTGTGGTGAGGCTGACTGGAGGAACACTGTAAAACTGTTCAGAAGCTTGATTTCTAGCAACTCTTATCTCTCAAGAATCTGAGTTAACTACTTTCTAACAGGTGTCTGGATGCAATTTACAAGTTATATCTTATGACTGAAACAGATGAGGTTGAATTGAATGACAGAAGCATTCAGTTCATTGCCAGGTGTTCTGATTTAAACTGCATTTATAAACCCACAACACAGATTTGTCCTGACACAATTTCCAGCGTTGGAATTGGTTTATTTCATGATCTTAACTTTTCTTGGGGGAGGAGAAAGAACTGACCTCTTTTGAACACACCCCCAGGCAAATGTCAGGGTGGGGGTTAGGTATGAATATTCGACCAAGGGAAAAAATGATTTGTTAGTAGACAGAGTTAGAAAGCACAATTTGAATAGGGGCTCTAGAAATAACTGTATTTTGAAGAAACCATCCAAAATGTATAATTTTTAAAAATCATCATC
This sequence comes from Ailuropoda melanoleuca, assembly GCF_002007445.2. Lineage (NCBI taxonomy): Eukaryota > Metazoa > Chordata > Mammalia > Carnivora > Ursidae > Ailuropoda > Ailuropoda melanoleuca. The sequence goes on from NC_048233.1 coordinate 35,169,077, forward strand.
AAGGTACGCAAGCTGTATTGTGATAGGACAAGCACTGGCTTTGCAAACATGTCCCTTGAACACTATGAACTTTAGTTTCTTATCCCCCAAATGGGAATAGCTCAGAGCTCTGAAGGGGGTGAATTAAAACTCTGTGCGGAAGAATTCTGTGAATTGCAGTGAGCTATGCAGATGTGAATAATATCACAGGTGTGGGCACCCGTCCCCCGCAGTGTCCACCTTTCAGTGGAGCCCACTCGAGTGGTTTGCCTTCACCAGCTGCTCTGGGCCAATGCTGCCACTGAACACAGTTAGGCTATTTTCTCTCAATTTTCTGTCTCTCTGTAATTGTTTTGAACTCTCCGAACTGCAACGTTAACACATTTCACTTTTAACAGGAGTTCAGATATCCTTAGTTTAAAGCAAGTGGCTAAGTTGTCTGAAATCAATGGCGGTAATCCCTTGGAGCTACTGGGCCAAACTTACTCCTCGAGGTTTTCTCTGCTCTAACATTCTTAAATTATTTCTTTCCTTTTATGATTGCTTTAGCAGCTTCTCTTATCAGGACTTTCTCATTGTGCCAGTAATCCACCACCTTTCATAAATCCTGAAGTGTCTCCAGCATTTCAACGAGAGCCGACACACGCACCTGAGCCCCGCACTTCAGGAACCTGCCAGCTGTATTTGGATGCAGTCGAGGAAGACACTTCTCAATTAGGGTGTCACTCAGCCTTGCCTTTTAGGAAGAACCTACCTGCCTATGCAACACCTCAGCCACACCATGGTTGTTTGAAGAATGACATCTGAAAACAGTATTGTGGTTTTCCATTTAGCTTATAGACTTATTTGCCTTGAACACCTTATTTGACCTGGATAGTCCAGTTGACTTCAACCTAACCACATGGGAAAAGGTCTGCATTTAAAAATAGTCACACTTGACTGAAACAAAATGTGTAAGATGAGATGTGTAAGATGAGCAATAACCAATTCAAGAAAGACAACTCTAACAATCACTATCTAGATTTGATGATGATTAAATTACTATAAAATTGCCTTTGAACAAATTAAAATGCTCTTGAATTTTGAGGGGTAATATTTAGAGTTTCCAATATGCCAGAAAACTGGGATGCTCTGTCGTTTGCATAGCCAATGGTCTCTTTCTGGTGGAAATAGATTGTATCTCCTGTGTGTCTCACTGGTCTACTCTCCTCTCTGTCATTATTAGGTATTGTCATGCAGAGATCTCATCATCTCTTCCTAGGATAACTGCAGTGTGGTCTTCCTGGTCTCTCACCTTGTCCAGTGCAATCCATTCTCTATACTTTACCAGAACAATCTTTCTAGGGTCTAAACCTGAATATGTTACTTCACTCTTTCAGCGATCACTTATTGCTCACCAGTGGGGTTTTATTTGTTTGTTTGTTTAAAGATTGTATTTATTGACTTGAGAGAGAGAGAGAGAGCAAGAGTGGGGTGAGGGGCAGAGGGAGAAGCAGACTCCCCACTGAGCAGGGAGTCGGAAGTGCGGCTCAATTCAGGGACTCTGGGATGATGACCTGAGCCAAAGGCAGATGCTTTTTTTTTATTATTTTTTATTTTATTTTATTATATTATGTTAATCACCATACAGTACATCCCCAGATTCCGATGTAAAGTTTGATGCTTCATTAGTTGCGTATAACACCCAGTGCACCATGCAATACGTGCCCTCCTTACTACCCATCACCAGTCTATCCCATTCCCCCACCCCCTCCCCTCTGAAGTCTTCAGTTTGTTTCTCATAGTCCATAGTCTCTCATGTTTCATTCCCCCTTCTGATTACCCCCCTTTTCTTTATCCCTTTCTTCCCCTACCGATCATCCTAGTTCTTATGTTCCATAGATGAGAGAAATCATATGATAATTGTCTTTCTCTGCTTGACTTATTTCACTTAGCATTATCTCCTCCAGTGCCGTCCATGTTGCAGCAAATGTTGAGAATTTGTTCTTTCCGATAGCTGAGTAATATTCCATTGTATATATGGACCACAGCTTCTTAATCCAGTCATNTGGAGGTCCCTTAAAAAGTTAAAAATTGAACTACCCTATGACCCAGCCATTGCACTACTGGGTGTTTACCCCAAAGATACAGACGTAGTAAAGAGAAGGGCCATATGCACCCCAATGTTCATAGCTGCATTGTCCACAATAGCCAAATCATGGAAGGAGCCGAGATGCCCTTCAACAAAGGCAGATGCTTAACCGACTGAGCCACCCAGGCGCCCCTCACCAGTGGTTTTTCATAATATTGCCTACAACTCCAAATTCTCAGTAGCTTAACAATAAAATTTCCTTTCTTGCTCATGTTGCAATTAAATTGGGTGTCCACTGGGTGGCTTTCCATTCAGCAACTTGAGGTTTCAGATGTATTCCAGCAAGTGGTTCCCTGACTCTCTGGGATCTTGGTCTTCTGTGCATTGAGCTGGCTGATGAGGAAGGAGGAGGGTGAGGAAGGTCCTATAGGAAATTTTAGGAACATATCTGGAAGTGACATACATCACTTTTTGCATTCTGTGGCCAGAATTCTGTTGCTGGGCCTGCCTAACTGCAAAGGATGGCAGAAAATGCCATTCAGCTCTGTGCCCATAAAGGACAGGGAACAATTTGGGGAATTTCTAGTCAGAGAAGCATTTACAAAATATATACCAAATCATGTCTCACACCTGGAAGTTCCAGCTCAGTGAGCTTAGGATAGAACTAAAGCTGAACTAAGTTTTGAATTCCATGGGTGATTTCCTAACAAACATCAATTCTGATAAAATGCAGAATCCTATCTGGTACTCAAGACCCTCTGACATCTTTTCTGCTTTTTGTTGTTGTTTCCAGGCACAGTGGGTCTAATCACCCAGCCATGTTAAACTACTTTTTGCTCTTCTAATGAGCCACTGTGCTATTTCACTCTGCTTTTCTTCAGTATCTTCTATTTGGAATGTCCCTTTTCCACCCCCCCAAGATAAACTCAAGTATCACCTCTTTTATCTAGTCTTTCCTCACCTTCCAAAGTAGAACTGACTGCCCCTCTATCCTGTTCCTATATGACCTACATTTGATCTATTCTAGTATCTCTAACATTCTCTTCCTCCATATGTTCACACGTCTGTATCTTTTATTAAGATTACAATGTCCTTGATTCTGCCGATAAAGACAACCTGAAGAGGGGAGAGGAATTATACATTAATTGTATCATACTTTCTAACACAATAAAATTTGAATGAATAAGTATATGAAGAATGAGGCAATGTACTTAGAATTGTTTCATTTATGTAGCATGATATGCTCAAATTCTATGATCTCCTCCATGATAAACATGTGGGGGAATGGACTGTGCCAATCAAATCCTTTAAGTTAGGCTGGAGGCAGGATCCTTACTTACATTCAACGTGGGGAATGAGGGGTGTATTAATCAGGGTTCTCCACAGAGTCAGAACCACTAGGCTGTGTAGATACAGACAGAGGAGATATAGATAGACAAAGATGGAGATTTATTATGAGGAATTGTCTCATGAGATAATGGAGCCAAAGAAGTCCCACATCTGCCCTCTGCAAGCTATAAACCCAGGAAATTCAGTCTGTGTCTGAAGGCCTGGAAACCAAGGGAGCCAATGACATAAATCCCAATCCAAGGACAGAAGAAAACAACATGTCCCAGCTCAACAGTGAGACAGGGGGATAAAGGACCAAATTCCACCTTCCTTTGCCTTTTGTTCTTTTCAGGCTTTCAGTGGATTGGATGATACTTAACCACACTTGGGAGGGCAGTCTGCTTTACTGAGTTCACCAGTGCAAATCTCATCCCAAAACAGACCCCCCCCCCAAGACACACACAGACACAATGTTTAATCTGGATACTCATGGCCCAGTCAAGTTGAAACATAAAACTAACCATTCACAAGGGGTAAGGACAGCAAATTTTAAAAATCTCTTTAAAAAGGAGGGCCACGATTGAGCCAGAAAAATGTATACAAATTCTCCCTCAAGTACAGGAGTCTCAAGACAGGTACTAAGAGCCAAAGCAGCACAAAGCACGAGAGATCATTACAGCAAAGAGCAGCAAATCAGAGTGGCAGCTGGAAGTGCACCACCTCGTTCCTGAGTGGGATGCCGAACCCTCGCCCGACTGTGCGGCTACTGCTACTGCAGATTTGCGTGGGCGAGCTGACTGCGACTGACTGGGTAGACAGTTCCATGATCACTGACTGTGCATCCTGAGATACCAGACTTCTGTTTTTTTTTTTTTTAAGTTTATGCTGCTGATTTCATGTATTTTTTTCTTTTTAAAAAATTATTAGACTTTTAGAAAAAAATAGATACCGCTCTGTCCTACATAATTCTGTGAGGTTGCAGCTCTATGAGGGAAGACTCCAAGCACTCAGAGAATCCACAGGCAGGACTGAACAGAGTGGGGAGAGATGACGGAACCAGTGTGCAGGATTTCGCATGTTTTCTGAAAGCCAAAATTGGAAAATCAACACAAGTCAGGAGCTCTAAAACTCAAATACTGTGATTATAGCTGTACTTCTGTAACTCGTATCTCTGAATTCCTTAGAAGCCTATTTACATGTTGAAAACATCAATTATTCCTCCTATTTGAACTACATAGTTCTTGTAATCAATTGCTTTGAGTCAATGTTTAGAATTATTCATGAAAGAGATATTTTAATGGCATTTGATGAGAACCAGCGGCAGCATCCATTAATTTGATTAGTTTTGTACGGGCGGAAAGAGAAAGCTGGCACACAGCCCTAAGTGAATCAATAGTGTGGGATCTAAGTTGAGTATCCAAGCTAGCTTCAGCAGCCTGGAATCCAGCACAGAATGGCGGGGGGAGGGAGAGAGGACAAAAATTAGGGAAGACATGTCTCCTGTCCTTTCTTTCTACCTCCTTGCCTTTTTGTCACCAGTCACCTCTTACCTTAAGGCAGTGAATGTAAACTGCTTTCCCACTCCATCCCATACTCAGTCCCACTCCCTGCTGTCCCTTTCTGAAGAATAGAACAGAGAAGATTTTTTTTTTTTTTTTGGAAACCAAAGTTCTTAAATATGTGTTACAGCCCAAGCCCAAAAGCAGAGTAATAAATTTGGACATTGAGGAAAACAGGAGCCAGGGCCAAAGGTTTAATTTCTCTGTACGGTTCATCCATTTGAAAATTTGAAAAGGTCGAGGAGTGGCGGTCCAAAAAAAGCAGAAAATGCTCTTTATCCAAGTGATCCAACTCGGGGGGGGGTGGAGGTGGAGGGGGGCAGGGACAGCAGACACTGCTGAAGCTGTCAAGGTACTATTATGGTTCCAGAGGAACATGACCAACTTGAAGCCCAAAACATTCCTGGGAAAGGCATAGTAACAACCAGAGCTGAGGAATTGGCCAATTTGTATTTTGTGGGCTATTGGGCCGCCATTTCAGTGGTGTGGGGTTCAGGGCAGGATCCCAGTAGAGCTGGACTGCAGACAAGAGACCAAGCTGTATTGTAGCCCTGCCCACCAAACACACTATAGAGGGCAAAGCAACAGCTAAATAGCCACCAAACTCCAAACAGGAACTGGCTTATAAGAACAAACCTCAGAAAGGGGGAGTTAAGATGGCGGAGGAGTAGGGGACCCCTTTTTCAGCTGGTCCCCTGAGTCAAGCTGGATATGTACCAGACCATCCTGAAAACCCACGGAATCAGCCTGAGACGCAGGAAGATACATCTGGATCTCTACAAATGAACATCTCCAGCGCTGAGTATTGAGGAATGAAGCAGGGAGCCGTGAATCCGCGCACAGATATCGGAAGATAAACAGAAGGGGGAGGGAGCCGCCTATAGGACCCAACAGTACATTAAAAGGATTATCCATCATGACCAAGTGGGATTCATACCTGGGATGCAAGGGTGGTTC
>NC_048233.1:35175071-35232151 GCF_002007445.2 Ailuropoda melanoleuca
CCCAATCAAAATACCAATGACATTTTTCAAAGAGCTAGAACAAACAGCCCTTAAATTTGTGTGGAACCAGAGAAGGCCCCGAATTGCCAAGGAACTGTTGAAAAGGAAAAATAAATCACAATGCCAGATTTCGATNGAAAAGGCCCCGAATTGCCAAGGAACTGTTGAAAAGGAAAAATAAATCACAATGCCAGATTTCGATCTGTACTACAAAGCTGTGATCACAAATACAGCATGGTACTGGCACAAAAACAGACACATAGACCAATGGAACAGAATAGAAAACCCAGAAATGGACCCTCAGCTCTTTGGGCAACTAATCTTTGACAAAGCAGGAAAAAACATCCAGTGGAAAAAAGTCTCTTCAATAAATGGTGCTGGGAAAATTGGACAGATACATGCAAAAGAATGAGACTTGACCACTCTCTCATACCATACACACAGATAAACTCCAAATGGATGAAAGACCTCGATATGAGACAGGAATCCATCAAAATCCTAGAGGAGAACATAGGCAGCAACCTCTTTGACATCGGCCAGAGCAACCTTTTTCATGACACATCTCCAAAGGCAAGAGAAACAAAAGAAAAAATGAACTTGTGGGACTTCATCAAGCTAAAATCTTCTGCACAGCCAAGGAAACAGTCAAAAACACTAAGAGGCAGCCCACGGAATGGGAGAAAATATTTGCAAAAGACACTACAGATAAAAGATTAGTATCCACGATCTACAAAGAACTTCTCAAACTCAATACACAAGAAACAAATAAATCAAAAAATGGGCAGAAGATATGAACAGACACTTTTCCAATGACGACATACAAATGGCTAACAGACACATGAAAAAAATGTTCAAAATCATTAGCCATCAGGGAAATTCAAATCAAAACCACACTGAGTTACCACCTTATGCCAGTTAGAATGGCAAAAATTGACGAGGGAAGAAGTAAGAAATGTTGGAGAGGATGTGGAGAAAGGGGAACCCTCTTACACTGCTGGTGGGAATGCAAGTTGGTACAGCCACTTTGGAAAACAGTGTGGAGGTTCCTCAAAAAGTTAAAAATAGAGCTACCCTATGACCCAACAATTACACTACTGGGTATTTTTACCCCAAAGATGCAGATGTAGTGAAAAGAAGGGCCATATGCACCCCAATGTTCATAGCAGCATTGTCCACAATAGCTAAATTGTGGAAGGAGCCAAGATGCCCTTCAACAGACGAATGGATTAAGAAGTTGTGGTCCATATATACAATGGAATATTACTCAGCCATCAAAAAGAACGATTTCTCAACATTTGCTGCAACATGGATGGGACTGGAGGAGATAATGCTAAGTGAAATAAGTCAAGCAGAGAAAGACAATTACCATATAGTTTCACTCATTTATGGAACATAAAGAGTAGCAAGATCGGTAGGAGAAGAAAGGGAAGAAAGGGGGGGTAAACAAAAGGGGAATGAACCATGAGAGACTATGGACTCTGGGAAACAAACTGAGGGCTTCAGAGGGGAGGGGAGTGGGGGAATGGGATAGGCTGGTGATGGGTATTAAGGAGGGCACCTATTGCATGGAGCACTGGGTGTTATACGCAACTAATGAATCATGGAACTTTACATAAAAAACTAGGGATGTACTGTATGGTGACTGACATAATATAATAAAAAATATTATTTAAAAAAAGAGAGAAAAAAATTTAAAGGAGAAAATGAACAAAAAAAAAGAAAAGAAAAGAAAAGAAAAACCTTACTACTAAGAATGGGGCTCTAGAGACATTGCTGGATTTGGGTAGAAGTCCCTGGTGACTAAACAAAGCTAAACCTACAGATACGATTTTCTTGTGTCTCCCCCCGACCCCCCCCAAAAAAAAAAGAAAAGAAAAAAGAAAAGAAAAGAAAAGAAAGAATTGAAATAATGCAGAAAACAATGCCTTGTTAAGGCAGGGAAGACTGCATTTGCTTTTACAACAAGGTGCCTTCAAAAAACAAAACAAAACAAAAACGAATACACAGAAATCATTTCAGTACCTTTCATAACATAGTTAAGTGGTTACTGGTGTAATCATGTGTTTAAAGTATATTTCTTTCTGTAGTTCTATAGGCTTGCTCCTACCTCTCTGCTGCTTCTCTCGGGTGGGAGAGGTGGAAAGAGGGCAGATGTGCTTGGGCCTTGACCACACTGAGGGCTTTGTACTTTCTTCTGAAGATAATGAGAAACCTCTGAAGAATTGTAAGTAGGAAATGGTACCATTAGATATAGCATAGTTTTAAAAAATCACTCTGACAAAAAATAGATGTCAAGACTGCATCAATACAATAAGATAATCAAATCAATTTAGCTTTGACTTTGGTGTCGTTAGGTCCCCGCTCCACAATTAGACAAAATTACTCACCACCTGCTTGTGTGAGGATGACACACAAAACAGGCCCTATTTTAACCGGGGTTCTTATTTTGTGTGCTCACTGTAGGCAACAGGGAAGTGGTGGCAAATGTGGGTGGGGCCATCCAATTCAAGGACCTCAGAAGAGGCTCTTGTAAAGTTAGATCTTTGTAGGGACTGGAAGGTTACCTACGAATATTTCAACTCATGTAGTGAGGTGAAATATGTATTGTTCTTCAGAAAATTAACCTAAGTGTAGAGATAAGGAAATAAAGAGATATATCTGGGTCCACATATACAGATGATACACAAAAAGTAAAAAGGTAATCCTGTTTTCAGTTCTCGATCTGGGCCACTGGTTTAAAACAAAACAAAACAAAAACTTACTTCTGTAAACACGTATTTAAAAAAAAACCAGCAACAATCCCAATAAAGAGCCTCTCCACGACTTGTCGTGAACGTGAAGACATGCTTCCCAGACCACCTACTAAGAATCTGCCACCCAGCTGCCCGGGACGTAGTCAGAGGTCACCTCTGGCTCTCAGCCCCTCACAGTCAACCTCAGCTGCAAAAAACTAACTGGCCTAGGGACATACCCTTCCTGGAGCAACACAAATACATTATGTTCCATCTTAGTCAGAAAAGAGTATCAGAAGCCGTTTGTATTCACACGGATCAGACAAAAATATTTATTTACATAAATATCTACTGCTCTTCGACAAAATGTAGTCCAAAGAAATCTGGATCATCTGGACATCCTACAGAATGTCACACGGATTCGTTTTATCAATGAGACTATGTTTATAGAGGCAATGAGCAAGAGATGGCTAGCATACAGAAGATCTAGGTAAGAGATATGTGTCCTATAGGGTAGGATATTGGCCCTGAAAAAATTCATAGTCATAAAGTTGTTAGGGATCCAGTGGTTAAGAACATACTGAAACATCCCCCCAAATTAATGTAACTTGCACAACCTACCACAGAAAAAGGAAACATGGTGACAAATGGGCTACATTCCATAGAAATACAGCTCCAGGCCATCCATATACCAGGCAATTAAAAGTGTCTAAGCCTAGAGGAGTAGAGGACTCTGTAGCAGGTCCAAGATGAAGGGCAAGCAATTCTGCCACCATGTGGGCCCTAAGATCTGCAGACCGTATAGTGTTGGAGGTTATCAGTGGTGAGAAAAGAGACTGAGTGGAGTTCATGCCATGCCCCACTGAGAGAAGACAACACAGGCCCTGGGGTTTCTGGAGCAAGGCTATGCCATCTTCTGCTTAGGGTGATATGCTTTTTGAAAAAATACCCCCTGACATGGACTTGCCCCTGGTGGAGATGGGTCACCTCACTGTGGTGTGCCATGTGACCATACAACTCAATTGCTCGTTAGGGGCTGGGTCCTGTTGATCCCAGTCATAAGGTTGGGCAGGTCCAGGAATAGTTCACTGTAAGATGAAAGTGGTACATCTTGTATGGAGCATTAGTAGGACCAGTGAGCACACATAGGCTACATGAGCAGGTAGGCCAGAACTCCCCATGGCATCGACTATGGACTGAGTGGATGAAAATTCCTATGTTGAAGCCTAACCCCCGTAGTGATGGTACTTGGAGGTAGGAACTTTGGAAGGTGATTAAAATGAGGTTTGGATAGGGTTTGGGGAACAGAGTCCCTGTGAGGGAATATGTGCCTCTATAAGGAGTTAAAAAATCCAGAGCACAATTTCTCCGCCATGTGAGGATCTAAAGAGAAGATGTCTATCTATGAACCAGGAAACCAACCCTCACCAGACACCAGATATGCTGGCACCTTGTTCTTGGATCTCTTAGCCTCCAGAAACGTGAGAAGTAAATGTTTGTTGTTGAAGCTACCCAGTCTATGTTCATTACAGCAGCCTGCCCTGACTAAGGCAGCATCCATCTCTATTGTAATAGTATACGTCCTCCTACTCACACCTTTGAACAAAGAGCAGATCCCAAATGAATGACTAATAGAGAAGGGAAAAAAACAACAAAAAATGGTGGCTTGGCTTGGTTTATGGGTGCCTGCTGAAAGTGGACAGCAACTCTACTATGGCTCATTCAGGGATGGCCTTAATAAAAACAGAAATTCTTCCTAATGGTCAGTGCTTTGGTTGGCTTACCTGGTCATACACTTTGTGTGGAAAGAAAAGTCACCTAAGGTTGGAGTATATACGGACTTACAGATTGTGGTAAGTGTCCTGGAAGGCTAGACAGAGGTTGTAGAGCATATGAATGTCCATAGGGGAATGATCACAAAATGTGAAGGTCTTTGTATTATATGTTCTTGCTCCTTACACAAGAGGAATTAACCAGGTAGACAAAATGACTCAGCAGTTGACGTCAGTCTACCATTGGACACCCTAGGCAAAACAACAACAACAACAAAAATATGATGTATTCTGCCTTTGCTTTCTACATTCTTGTGTTCCTGTTTTCAGGGAATTGCTGAGGCTGATGAATCATCATGGCAAAAAAATTAACCAGGAATACTAGAACAGGCAGGCTGGATTGGAAGCCTTTACAATGAAGAAACCAGAGCTGCCCACTGAAAACATATCACGTTGTAAAGAATGTTTTGTCTGTCATAATCCAGAGAGATTTTTCAGCAAAATCAGTTAATTTGTGCTCGTTAAGACAGCAAAAACAATCTGTCAACCTGACCCTCTCCACCATCTTTCTGTGAGCCTTGGGGCTGTCCAAAAGCAATGGGGAGACCTGCCTGCCTGACAGCTGATTAGTAGAATACTTCAGTGAGCTGTGCTATGAATAGGAATTTTTAAATAAGTGCAGTAAGCTCTTTCTTCACTCTGACTAAGGCTATAGGACATCCTAAGGATATTGGGATGCTTTTTTAAAGATTACGTTAATTAAGGAATACTGGATCAGATGTCTTCTTGCATCTAAAAACGTGTATTCCAGCATCTTAAGACCAAAAAGCAAAATATACAAGATTAGCCAAGGAACAAAGACAACAGATCCACAAACACAGTCCTGTTTTCACTGCACTATTAATATTACCCTTGTTAAACGGATACAGAAATATCTGATAATCCATGACAGGTGGAAATTCATTTATTCTAGAATCATAAGGGCTGGTGTGGCAGTGGATGGATATTCCTTACTTGGTGATTAGGTAAACTGTCCTCATAAGTACCTCTTCCAGTGTGGTCAATAGAAGAAATGATAAGCAATGCTTCCATGGGAACCAAATCTGATATTGAACTTTCTCTAGAGGTAGATGAGGGAGACCCCACCAGGGCATGCTTTCTGAGGTTTTCTTCCCCAAGCAGTATATTATGGAGCTTTTATTTTGTTTTGCAAAACAAACTTCCACACCAAAGCTGTCACTACACTAAACAAAGACTGACATAAATACCTTATCACTCCAAGATTCCAAGAATTTGTAAAGACAAATTCTTGTGTGTGTGTGCATGCCTCCCCCCACCCCAAGAGAGAAACATTTTAGTACATGTGCTAAGATGATGATTGGATTTTCTCAGTATACAATGTTTCATTGGCAAGATAGTAACAAATTAAATGTAATAATATTCTTGCATAGCTGCCATGAAACATGTCTGGTTAATGGGATTATTGGACCCTCAATGGCAAAAAAAAAACAAAACCCAAAACCACGATTTATAAAGCTCGTTATCTTAAATAGCATATTCAAAAAATACATACCAAATGGATGATAAATAAATGGATGAATAATACATGGACAGATGGAAGAATACAATGTAAGTGCTGTGTCAGCTTTACATAATATATGGATTTATCCCTTTTATTTTCCTAACTAATCTCCTAAAACTTGCTTGCCCCAATTATCTAGAGTCCAGTAACACCTCCCCAAGGAATTTTTACCTCAACTGTTACCCCTAAGGACTGCTCAGCTCCATCTGCACGTGAGAGAAATAGCAAACCTGCCTACTCCATTATCATTATTCTCCTTCATTGCCATATTTCTTCACTGGCTGCTGTTGGAATTGCTTCCTCTTAGTCACACGGGGTGCTCCACACTGCTGAGAGGACCCTTAAGAATGTATACTCCTTAAAAGAAAAAGCTTCAAGAGGCCCATCCTTACATTCCCAAAGTAAAGATCTTTTAGGTTATCTTCACGTGCAGGGCCATTGTCTATACAGAGCATAATGCTGTGGGCAAGGTGCTGGGTCTTGAGAGTCCTCTGGACTTGGCATCACAATGGACTGAGAGCAGCCCTGCCTCCAAAACATTTTTAATCTCAGTGTTGAGTCTAGACTCTCTATTTTCATATGGTTCACATCTCTTTGAGGCCCTTGTTCCTTTCTACCAAATGATTAACTAAAATGATAGAGTTCACCATAGACTTTCCAAAAACACTGAACCTCAAGAGAGGTGACAGAGGTCTCTCTTCCTCCCAGGAGGCCTCATGGCCCCATATTTACTGTCCTCTACATTTCAAGATGCATTGAGAAGGACTTCCCTTGTCAGGCTACCAAATGTAGCCCTTCTTCCTCCAGGGAAATCAGCCTTACTTTTATATAACAAAGAACGACTCAACCAACTTACCTAAACACAGAAGACCTCCTACAAGTTAAACCGAGGCACCTACCCAACAAAGAACATGCAGAGCTAGCTCTCTTACCACAATAATTTTGAATTCGGTCTCACCCAATACTGCACAGTTAACATGTACTGAAGTACTTTACTGTATGCCAGGGCCCTTGTTAAGCACTTCACATGCATCAGGTCATTTGATCCCCAAATAATCTCTGTGATAGACACAGTTATTATTTCCCTATCACCAATTAAGAAACTGAGACCAAGAGCAGTTCAGGAGCTTGGACAATGTTGCAGAACCAGTAAGGGATATAGCCAGATTCAAAAGAAGGGCATCTAATTTATAGATACATAAATTATCTAGGGATCTATATCCTTAGATTACATATATATATATATATATATATATATATATATATATATATACACATATTTTATATACACACACACACACACACACACTATATATACCTATACTTCATACAAGCCGTAGGGTGGGAAGGCAGCAGGAGACGTGGAAGGGAGAGACCAGAGAGAGGATTCTAGTGCAGGTCAGCTCATTCTGTCATTTTGCCTATGCCATTGTGGTCTTTTGCCATGGCCTTACAAACTGGAATTGTTTTTCATATTTTCCTCTTTCCCCCCAAAGCATTTCATAAAATTTTATGTGAGGAAGTCTCAGTCTCACAGAATCAAATTTGATTACAAACACATTATATGCTTCTATTTTTTGTAGCATTCTGTGAGAATTAACACACATACATGTTGGAATGTGATGTTTCTTTGGCCAGTCTTTGCTCTGATATGATCTTATCTTTTTACTCCTTTGGAAATCCAATTTTCTCACATGCAGATCCCAAGAAAAAAGGCTAGCAGAAAACTGCTTTTAGCTTGTGCTATATGCTTCTCTTGGTAGAGGATTTTACCTGATACCAAAAAAAAAGCAAAAAAATAAGTAAATTTGAAAAGAGATTGTTTTTAATGGTCAAAAATCCTCCTACTATGCACAGCTATATGTTTTTGTAGAATGTCAGGATTTACATAAGCAAATTATTCTTTCCTCAAAACGATTCCTCTCCTCACATTCCAGATACTGGTGTTACAATATTTGAAATTTACTTTAAATACTTGAGTGTAGACAGTGTGATGCAAATGTATGTTTATTTAAAGTACCTTCTGGGGCAGTAAGATGTCCTGATAGAAACTGTCATCTCTTGGGTGGTCACCTAGAAGTTAGTATTGGATCAGAAAGGCCACAACTCCAAAGTACCTTTTATAGCGTTCTGGCTATGGTGAGCTCTGATCTGATGTTACTGCATAATATAATGAAAGCCAGAAATGAGCTTTCATTGGTAAAAGTAATGATATTTAAGTTCTGAGGATATTGTAATGACATTTCCCATTTTTGCACAAACCCAGAATAAAAACCTAGCAAAGCCTGTGTCTTGTATTCTTAGAGAGAGCACTAGAGACTTAATCACTAGAGGACCCTGAGGGTCCAGCCACTGGATCAGAGGATTCCGATGGTTACTAGAAAGGTGACCACATCCTGCCTCTAAGATAGTGTTTAACTTGCCTCAGGTAAACATTTCATACAAGTTGCAGTAAGTCACCTATGAGAGCAGAGAGATGGGGTATCAATAAGATTACAAGACAAGTTGTATGCACTGTTTTATGCCTGCTTAGAAAATAAGTAAGTGTGTGGCAGAATTGGGCCTAAGACCTGCTTTCGTTATAACATTCTACCCTTATTGCATAATTAACAGCTAACCTTCATCATCTCAACATTTACAGACTACATTTATCTGTAAAGGTGCCTAAAGGAGGTGCTTCATCAAATTGGAATGGAATTAAACTAAGTATCAGTTACAGAATGGGATCTGGAAATCCAAACAGATATGGAGATTAAAAAAAAAAAAAAGGAAAGCATGTGTCAACAATGAAGTCTTTTTTTTTAAAAGATTTTATTTATTTATTCGACAGAGATAGAGACAGCCAGCAAGAGAGGGAACACAAGCAGGGGGAGTGGGAGAGGAAGAAGCAGGCTCACAGCAGAAGAGCCTGATGTGGGGCTCAATCCCAGAATGCCGGGATCACGCCCTGAGCCGAAGGCAGACGCTTAACCACTGTGCCACCCAGGCGCCCCCAAAAATGAAGTCTTAAGAGATAATTTAAAAATATTTTGAACTAAATGAAAATGAAAATTCAACTTATTAAAAATTTTGTAATGCAGCATAAGCAGTGCTTAAGGGAAATTTGTGGCATTAAATGCATATATAAGAAAAGAAGAAAGATCTAAAATCAATCATCTAAATTTTCTTAAGAAACTTATAGAAGGGAGATCAATTTAGACATAAAGCAAAGAGAAGAAAATAACAAAAAAACAGACATCAATGTTAATGAAAATGGGAAATTAATAGGCAGGCCAATAAAACCAAATGCTGGTTCTTTGAAAAGAACAATAAAATTGATAAACTGCCAGTTAGACTAGCCAAGAAAAAAGGAGAAAAGACACAAATCACCACTCTTAGATGTGAAAGATGAATCATCATTACTAATATGGATAGCAAAAGGATAATAAAGGAATATTATGAACAATATTATGTCCATAAATTTGATAACTTAGATGAGGTGGACTAATTCTTTAAAGAAACAAACTACTAAGTCACACAAAGATAAAAAAAATAATCTTAATGGACTCATATCTGTTAAAGAAATTGAATCAATAATTAAAAACCTTCCAAAACAGAAAGCACGAGGCCCAGATGGTTTTAATAGTGAATTCTACCAAAGGTCAAGAAAGAAAAGATACCAATTCTCTACAATTTCATCCAGAAAATAGAAGCAGAGGAAATTTTCCTCTTTTTTTTTTTCCATGAGGCCAGCATTACTCTAATACCAAAACCAGTTTTAAGATATTCAAATTGGCAAAGAAGAAGTCAAACTCTCTCTCTTCACAGATGACATGATACTTAATGTGGAAAACCCAAAAGACTCCACCCCCAAATTACTAGAATTCATACAGCAATTCAGTAATGTGGCAGGATACAAAATCAATGCACAGAAAGCAGTTGCATTTCTATACATGAACAATGAGACGAAAGAAAGAGAAATTAGGGAATTGATTCCATTTACAATAGCACTAAACACCATAAGATGTCTCGGAATAAACCTAACCAAAGAGGTAAAGGATCTGTACTCTAGAAACTACAGAAGACTAATGAAAGACATTGAAGAAGACACAAAAAGATGGAAAAACAGTCCATGCTTATGGACCGGAAGAATAAGCATAGTTAAAATGTCTATGTTACCCAGAGAAATCTATACTTTCAATGCCACCCCGATCAAAATACCAATGCCATTTTCAAACTGCTGGAACAAACAATCCTAAAATTTGTGTGGAACCAGAAAAGACCCCAAATCACCAAGGAAATGTTGAAAAGGAAAAACAAAGCTGGGGACATCACATTGCCTGATTTCAAGCTATACTACAAAGCTGTGATCAGCAAGACAGCATGGTACTAGGACAAAAACAGACACATAGATTAATGGAACAGAATACAGACTCCAGAAATGGACCCTCGACTCTATGGTCAACTAATCTTTGACAAGGCAGGAAAAAACATCCAATGGAAAAAAGACAGTCTTCTTCAATAAATGGTGCTGGGAAAATTGGACAGCTATATACAGAAGAATGAAACTCGACCATTCTCTCACACCATACACAAACCAAAGGCAAGGGAAACAAAAGAAAAAAATCAACTTTTGGGACTTCGTCAAGATAAAAGAGGAGAACATAGGCAGTAACCTCTTCGACATCGGCCACAGCAACTTCTTTCATGACACGTCTCCAAAGGCAAGGGAAACAAAAGAAAAAAATCAACTTTTGGGACTTCGTCAAGATAAAAAGCTTCTGCAGAGCAAAGGAAACAGCCAACAAAACAAAGAGGCAACCCACAGAATGGGAGAAGATATTTGCAAATGACACTACAGATAAAGGGCTGGTATCCAAGGTCTATAAAGAGCTTCTCAAACTCAACACCCAAGAAACAAATAATCAAATAAAAAAACGGGCAGAAGTTATGAACAGACACTTTTCCAATGAAGACATACGAATGGCTAACAGACACATGAAAAAATGTTCAACATTATTAGCCATCAGGGAAATTCAAATCAAAACCACATTGAGATACCACCTTATGCCAGTTAGAATGGCAAAAATTGACAAGGCAAGAAACAACAAATGTTGGAGAGGATGTGGAGAAAAGGGAACCCTCTTACACTGCTGGTGGGAATGCAAGTTGGTACAGCCGCTTTGGAAAACAGCGTGGAGTTTCCTTAAAAAATTAAAAATAGAGCTACCCTATGACCCAACAATTACACTACTGGGTATTTTTACCCCAAAGATGCAGATGCAGTGAAAAGAAGGGCCATATGCACCCCAATGTTCATAGCAGCAATGTCCACAGTAGCCAAACTGTGGAAAGAGCTGAGATGCCCTTTAACAGATGAATGGATAAAGAAGATGTGGTCCATATATAAAGTGGAATATTACTCAGCCATCAGAAAGAATGATTACCCAACATTTGCATCAACATGGATGGAACTGGAGGAGATTATGGTAAGTGAAATAAGTCAAGCAGAGAAAGACAATTATCATATGGTTTCACTTATTTGTGGAACATAAGGAATAGCAGGGAGATAGTTAGGAGAAGGAAGGGAAAAATGAAGGTGGGGAAACAGAGGGGGAGATGAACCATGGGACACTATGGACTCTGGGAAACAAACTGAGAGTTTTGGGGTGGGGAGATGGGCTAGCCTGGTGAAGGGTATAGGAGGGCACATATTGCATGGAGCACTGGGTGTTATATGCAAACAGTGAATCATGGAACATATATCAAAAGCTAATGATGTACTGTATGGTGACTAACATATCATAATTAAAAAAAAGACATTATAAAAAGGAAAACTACAAATTACAGACCAATATTTTTCATGAACATAGATGGAAAAAAAGCAAGTCAACTCTAATAATGTATACAAAGAATTATACACCATGAACAAGTGGGATTTGTCCAACATATGCAATGCTGATTCAACATTAGAAAATGAAATAATGTAATCCACCACACTAACAGGCTAAAGAAAAAAAGGTGATATGTGATCATATCAATTGATGCAAAAAAAGCACTTGACAAAATCCAAAGCTCGTTCATGGTGAAAACTCTCAGCAAATGAAGATTAGAGGGGAATTTCCTCAACCTGGCAGAGAGTATCTATAAAAAATCTACAGGTAAAATCATACTTAATCTTCGAAACAAGAGGCTGTTGTCTTAAGATTAAGAACAAGATGAGTATATCCCCCCTCACTACTACTATTCAACATCATAGTGGAAGCCCTTGCTATTGCAATAAGACAAGAAAAGGAAATTAAAACTATACAATTTGAGAAATAAAATTGTTTTGTTTGCAGATAACATAATTATCTTTGTAGAAAACCCCAAAGACTTGACCAAAAAAAAAGTCTTCCTAGAACAAATAACCATTTTTAGCAAGGTTGAAGGATAATCAATCAATATGTAAAAGTCAATTGTTTTTCTATATGACAGTAATAAACAATTGGAATTTGAAATAAAAAACATACTATCATTTATAATAGCTCCCAGAACATGAAATACTAAGGTATTTGAAAATTTTTAAATTTTAAATCTTAAAAAATATGTAAAGGATCTACATATAGAAAACTACAAATCTCTGATAAACAAGCCAAAGAAGATATGAATAAATGAAGCAATATTCCATATTTGATATTGTTAAGATGTCAATTCTTCCCAACTTGATATACAGACTCAAATTAATTTTAATCAAAATCCCAGCAACCTATTTTGTGGATATTGACAAACTGATTCTAAGGTTTGTGTGGAGAGACAAAAGAACCAAAATAGCAACATGATACTGAAGAAGAACAAAGTGGGAAGATGTCAAGTTATTGAGCCGCAAGGCTTACTACAAAGCTACGGTAATCATGACATCATAGTAGTTGGGGAAAGATAGACACATGGATCAATGTAATAGAATAGAGAGCCCAGAAATAACCCATAAAAACAGCCAACTGATCTTTGACAAAGGAGCTGAGGGAATTCAATTGATAAAGGACAGTCCTTTCAATAAATAGTGCTGGAAAATTTTGACATTCATATGCCAGAAAATGAATCTATACCCAACCCATATACTATGTATAGAAGTCAACTCAAAATGAATCACAGTCCTACATGTAAAACTTCTTGAAGAAAACAGGAACAAATCTAGGTAACCTTGGGTTTTGCAATAAGTTTTTAGACACAATACTAAAAATATAATCCATGAAGAAAAAAATAGTGAGATTTTGTCAAATTTAAAAACTTCTGCACTGTGAAAGACATTGTTAAAGAGTAAAAAGCCACAGACAGAAAGAAAATATTTGCAAAACACAAGTCTATCAAAAGACTGGTATCAAAATATACACAGAACTCTTAAAATTCAATGATAAGAAAACAAACCACCAACATCAAAAATGGATAAAACATTTCAACAGACCCCTGATATAACTGCGTAACTATATACACCTAGAAGATATACACATGGCAAACAGTATATGAAAAGATGCTTAGCATCATTTTTCATTACGGAATTGCAAATTAAAACAACTGTGAGATTACACTAATATCTATTACAATGGTTAAAACTCAAAAATATAACACCAAATGTTGAGGACGAGGAGCAACAGAAACTCTCATTGATTCCTGGTGGGAATCCACAATAGTGCAGCCACTTGGGAAGAGAGTTGGCACTTTCTTACAGAGCTAAACATAGTCTTACCATATGTTCCAAACGTCACATTCCTAGATATTTATCCAACTGATCTGAAAACTTAGATCCACATAAAAACCTATACACGGATATTTATAGCACTTTTATTCATAATTCCAACAACTGGAAGCAACTAAGATATCCTCAATAGGTGAATGTACAATCTGTGGTGTATCCATGGAATATGTGTGAAAAAAATCTATGATAAAAATAAATGAGCTATCATGCCACCAAAAACATATGGACGAATCTTAAGTGCATATTGGTAAGTGAAAGAAACCAGTCTGAAAAGGCCACATACTGTATGACTCAAACTGTTTTTGAATACTTGACATTTTGGGAAAAAGTGAAATTATAGAGATGGCAAAAGATCATGATTGCCAAGGATTCAAATAAGGGGTGGAGAGATGAATAGGCAAAGCACAGGAGACTTTTAGGGCGGTAGAACTATTCTGTTTGATACTGTAAATGGTGGATATATGACACTATGCACTTGTCAAAACTCACAGAACTTTATAGCACAAAGAGTGAATCATAATGTATGCAAATTTATTTTTTTTAATTTTTTTAAAGATTTTATTTATTTATTTATTTGACAGAGACAGCCAGCGAGAGAGGGAACACAAGCAGGGGGAGTGGGAGAGGAAGAAGCAGGTTTCCAGTGGAGGAGCCTGATATGGGGCTCAATCCCAGAACGCCGGGATCATGCCCTGAGCTGAAGGCAGATGCTTAACGACTGAGCCACCCAGGTGCCCAAGTGTATGCAAATTTAAAAAACCATCATTTAGGAGTCTGGGAGATTCCAGCAAAGAATGTAGACTGTGACAAGAAAATATAATTATATTAAAATATATGAAACAACCTCACTGAAGGGGGTGCTAGGGGAAATATGCTAACCTACATAACTTTGGTAATAGAATTGCATATAAGCATTATATCCCATAAGGTTATCCCATAAGGTTACCATTTTTTTTTTTTTTTAAGATTTTACTCAACAGAGAGAGACAGCCAGCAAGAGAGGGAACACAGGCAGGGGGAGTGGGAAAGGAAGAAGCAGGCTCCCAGCAGAGCAGCCCGATGTGGGGCTCGATCCCACAGGACCACGCCCTGAGCCAAAGGCAGATGCTTAACGACTGAGCCACCCAGGCGCCCCCGTAAGGTTACCATTTTTACAAATTTGATACAACAATGCATATATATTGGAATTGAACAATAAAGTAAATAGACAGCAGATGGTATGAGCTAGGTTTCTCACTACTGGAGTGGTAATTTACGGATAAGCAAGGGGAAGAGGCTAGAATGATCCATATACTAATAAGTTAGAATTGGAGAAAGCATATGAACTCAGTTTAATTTAATATAGTTACTGATGGTAACATATAGAAATATTTCTAGAATATATATATAGAGAAAATCTATATATTTCTATATCTATATAGAAATCTATATATGTCTATATCTATATAGAAATCTATATATGTATATATATATTCATATGGTTAAGTATACATACATACATATCTTCGTTCTGTCAACTGAGGATCTAAAATAATGATGCCTCAGTAACAATGAGCATGCTTAGTATCTAGGTCATGATTTTTAATAGCATTCTCTTGGAAAAGGAACTAAGCCTCCTTAGTAAAGTGACTGGTTCTAGGACTGCAGGCGGAAAATATACAAGATGAGCCTGGAGCATCTCGTAGAGCCAGAAAATAAGGACATGCTCAAAAACAAACCAACAGCAGTAAAAAACACACACACACAAACACGCACGCACACTGATGAGATATGTCAGAAGGACATAGGAACCAACTGAAAAGGCTCCCTATTGGCTAAAGCTGGAACAATTCAAGCAAAAATAAAGGAAAAAAAGAAAGAAAAGAAGAAAAAAAGAAAAGAAGAAAAGAAAAGAAAAAAGAAAAGAAAAGAAAAGAAAGGAAAAGAAAAGAAAAGAAGGAAGGAAGGAAAGAACTGATTTATAGCCCAAAGCATAAAATCTATGAGTCCATGCTGATAGAAATAAATAACTGAATGACTCAGTAAATGGGGGGAGAGGGAAAAACAAAACTACCATTCAGAGAATTCCCAAAAATTTATGTAGGTATTCCACCTAAGGAAAGGAGGGGCATAACTCCTCACTCCTTCAGTATGGGCTGGGCATAGAAACTCTCTTCCAAAGAGCAAAGAATGGAAAGGAAGAAAAAAAAAGGGGGGGAACTTCACAGTGGTGAAAGCTGACAAACATTACTCAGCCTGGTGATTGAGATCAACATAAGCAGTCACAAAGCTTGTGAGAGTAGGTGCCCTTGATACGATGTAATGAAAATGACACTTCATCTCTGTGCTCTTCCTTTCCAGACCTATAACCCCAGTTTAACCATGAGAAAAACATCAGGCAAATTCCAATAGAGGGGCGTTCTATCTAACCAGTCTTCCTCAAAATTATCAAGGTCATCAGAGACGAGGAAAAGTCTGAGGAAATGCCACAAACAAGACAAGCTGAAGAAGACAGGACAACTCAATGTAATGTGGTTTCCTGGATCAGAAAAGGGACATTAGATAAGAATTAAAGAAATCTGAATAAGCCACAGATGTTAGTTAATGATAACATACTAATATTGGTTCATCAATTGTAACAAATATACAATACTAATGTAACATGCTAATAATAGAAAAAACTGTGCAGGAGGGTATATGGGAACTGTATTTTCTGCTCAATTTTTCTGTAAATCTAAAACTGCTCTATAAGATAAATTCTACTAAGAAAAAAATGTGATACACACACATACACACGCAATGGAATATTAT
The DNA here is from genome assembly GCF_002007445.2 of Ailuropoda melanoleuca. NCBI lineage: Eukaryota > Metazoa > Chordata > Mammalia > Carnivora > Ursidae > Ailuropoda > Ailuropoda melanoleuca. The sequence goes on from NC_048233.1 coordinate 35,191,662, forward strand.
TCAGCCATAAAAAAGAAGGAAATGCTGCTACTTGCAACAACATGGATGAAACTTGAGGGCATTATGCTAAGTGAAGTAAGTCAGACAGAGAAAGACAAATAAATACTTTATGATCTCACTTAGATACGGAATCTCAAAAAGCCAAATTCATTGAAACAAAGGAACTGTCGGTGGTTCTCAGGTGTGGTGTATAAGGGGTGTGGGAAACAGACAAGGGTGGTCAAAGGGTACAAACCTACTAGTTATAAGACGAAGACGTCCTGGGCATGTAATGAACAGCATGATGACAGTAGTTAGCAATACTGTACTGTACATTTGAAAGTTGCTAGGAGAGTAGATTTTAGAAGTTCGTAACCACTAAAGAAAATTATAACTACATAACAATCTTATTGTGTTAATCATTTCACATTATATACATATATAAAATCATTACATTGTACAACTTAAATTTACACAATGTCATGTATCAATTATATCTCAATGAAGCTGAAAAAATTTTAAATAAAAAATTTTTAAACAAATTAAAGCTTCCAGCAGCTTTGAAGTATATTCATGTTTCCATGAATATAGTTCACTTAGACCATACATTTCTCCAGCTAATCATCTAGTTCAAATAAAAAATAAACACATCTTTGATAAAACATATTGCTTACATTATTATAATTTGTAATTATATGTCATCTTCTATACAAGAGCTCAAAGGGCTTTACAATTAAAAACTACCTGCAGGGCACCTGGGTGGCTCAGTTCATTAAGTCTCTGATTCTTGATTTTGGCTCACAATGTCAGGGTCGTAAGATCGAGTCCCAGGTGGGGCTCTGCACTCATCATGGAATTTGCTTAGGATTTTCTCTCCCTCTCTCTCTCTGCCTGTCCTGCTTGTGCTCTCTGACTCTCTAAAATAAATAAATGTTTTTTTTTTTTTAAAACCCGACTTGCAATCTCTAACGGTATAGTTAAATGTTATATTCCATCGTTAAGTAAACTAATAATAAAAGATAAGTAAAAAGTAAACATGCTCAGCTCACTCCATATGCAACACAAATTAGGGCTCACTCTGATGACAGTCGTCATGATGAACAAACCTTTCAGAAATGGTAAATGACCCTGACCACTTCCATTTCCTGAGGCTTCTGCATATTACAAAATAAAGGTAAACCCAAATAGAACTACTCAAAATTGTGTGGTCCAAAAAATTTGTCTTCTAGTTCTTAAACAAAATGCTTCAAATAGAAAAATACACACATTCAGTACATACGGTCATATAATTGTCCTGTTTATCAGATAATGATGAAATTCCTAGTAATCTGTAGTGAACTATAACTGAAGTTATATGATGAATGCCTTCTCCTATACTTCTCAGTCTTACTCTCTTAATGGCCCCTAACACTCACTGAACATTTACACCTATTAAAACCTTCCCAATAGCTGTGAGCTAGCTATTACTATAATCTTTATTTTACACATAAGGAAATTAAGGCGTGGAGAGAGGACACTGTCCTCAAGGTGTCACAACTGGCAAGGGTGGACCTGGGATCTGAACCTGGTGGTCTGTATGTATAACCTCACAGTCCACAGACCCCCGCCTCTATCCAAGCGGGTAAAATCATCTGGGAAGAACGAGAAAGGGTCTAACATTAGGGCTTTTTAGTGCATGTGAGATCCCAATCCCTCCTACCAGCGCAGTTCCTGCAGAGTAGACCCATCCAGTGGGACCACCTTAAGGAGTGGAAGCACCACACTGCTCCAGCAGCCTGTGTCTGTCTCCAGAGATGCTGTTTGAATTTGCTCTCAGCGGCCGCACAAATAATTCAAGACTGTGACCCAGTGCTGCAGCTGGTGTTAGCTATTTCTCTTTACCTGGCAGCTCCAGGAGACCTGTAAATTCAGTTCAAGACCTCTTGCGGCACAGAGAGGAGGACACACAGCCCTCCAGAGAGATGCAATCAGTAAGGATGACCTGGTAGGAGTTATGCAAATACCGCTCCTCTGCGGTGACTGTGTCAAGGAGCCAAAAATCGAATTCCCTTCCTGGCGACAGAATCGGGCATTGCCTGTTCCTGAGACTCCTGCCTCAGGTTCCTGTCACAGTCTGCCCTCCCTTTCAACCAGCCATTTACAAATGCTGCTTCCCAATGACCACATTGTTTATTAAGAAGCTTCATTAATCTCTAAAACAGAGTCAGGCCTTATACAGGAAGAAACAGAATATTCTTTTTGCTTTTATTTAGAGAGAATAACATGATTTTCTATATTAAAAAATGAGCAAATACAAGAAAATCCTAGCAGTCTCACTCACCTAGTAAAACCACTTACCTGTCTCTGTTGCTAACATGACTTTTAAATGAAAGGCACAGGTGCCATATTGCTTCTTCTTAGTTGTGTGGTGTTAGGCAATTAGCTGCTTTGCCTTGGTTTCCTTATCTACAGAAATGGATTAATAATACATACCATACAGAATTATTGTGAAGATTAATAAGTTTATACAAGCAATTAGTGTGCCCCCCCTGATTATTACCCATGTGGAATAGAAATCAAGCAATTTACTCAGGACAGATTATTCAAATGAGTTTCTAACTATATGTACATTGCTTAGGCCAGTTCAATTTGTCCCTCCTTTTCATCTATGCCCTTTGTACTAATGATGCCTAATTCTACCTTTCCAAAATGTCTCTCCTGAATTTTAGATTTGAATATGTAAATACCTGCTAAATATATACACGTGGACCCCAAAAGCACTTTATATTTAGCGTATTTACAACTTTCCCATAGACCTTCTTATTATATTAATAATTTAACTTAAAAACATTTTTTTTATTATCAGTGTGGAGTGTGTTTAAGTTTTAAACAGTTGTACAAGCTAATTCTAATCTACTTCCTAGAGCGGTTTAGTTGGTATTTGAAGTACCTTATCAGAAAACAAGTTCCAAGGATGGTTACTAAACATTTGAATTATCATTATCAAAATCGAAGCCGCCAGAGTATGTCATTAGCCTAAGGGATATTAGAGCTCTTTAAAAAATTTTTTTTAATTACTAAAGAAATGAATGTGTTCAAGAAAGATGACTGGCTAGAAATGTTCTACAGCCTCCACTACCCTTCCACAAACATGAAATAAGAACCCAGCAAGAGCCTGAGGCTAACGTGCCAATGGTTCCACCTGCCACCAGTCCACAAACCACTTTGTAACCTAACCAGTCTAGATGGTTGGCTGACGCTTCTCTCAGAAAGTCCCAAAATCTTTCCTCTGAGCCTTTTCTACAAGGTGCTGGTTGGGTTTCTGGTACAGAGTATGACATGGTTTTTGTGCCTTCTTGCTAATCATGTTTGGGCTTTAGTCCTGAGTAGAATTTGGCCTAAGACTTGCTTTCAGGATAACATGCCATCAGGTAGCAATTGTTGTGGGAAAGAGAAATCACAAACCACACCACCTTGGGTCCATCAGAGGCTACCATGTTTACCAAATAATCTGGCATCTTCTGATCTGTCAACTTGGCTTTAGAGCACTTTGTCTCAATTTTCTATTTGATGGTTGGCCCTAAGGCCTGCTCAAGTCACAAATGTAAGAGTGATTCTAGATTATTCGCTTCCTTGAGCTCACTCATCCAATCAGTCCACATACTTAGTCTCTCCAGCACATTTCTTCAACTACATCCTGTTAACTGTACCCTCAGACCCTTACTCTTATTCTTGGAACTCTAGAAGCACTTTCCAACTTCCCTTCCCCCTCTCCCGCCATACCTTCTAACACACCCACATTGTAGTCACACTAGTGTATTCACACATGTAAGCTTATTCCACTGCCTAAAAGCTTTCAAAGGCTTGCATTATCAACATGGTGAAGAAAGTCTAAATACTTTGCTTAAATCCATCATTTTATCTTCTGCCTTGGACAGTATCCATCCTGGTCAGATCTTACTCTTACCTTTTACACTTGGAGAACCCCATGGTAATTTGCTGTCATTCATCTTGGTATCATCAACACCCAGAAAATAGAGGATGTTCACTGCACATTTGCTGGAAGAAGGAGAATCACAGTTGTTTGAACAACTACTTAAAAGGAAATTGAATATAATAGCTGACACTTTTTGAGGAATTACTATGTGCCAGACACTATTCATGAGCACTTCACATAATTCATCCAATTCATCCAATTCACCCCTAATCCACAAGAACAATGTAAGATAGCATTATAATTATTCCATTTTTACAAATGTGAACACTGAAGCACAGAGAGGTTAAATAACTAGCCCAATACCACACAGCGTATAATCCACAGAACCAGGACTCAAACTCTAGCAGTCAGGCCCCAGAGGCATTAGATCTAATCACTACATGCTGCAGTCTCTTGCAGTCTTTGAGATGGATGGAATTGTTGGTTAATAGAATTTTGAATCAGATACTTTGCAATTCTGTACATCATGTTCATCTGTGAAATGAAGGTAATTGTGCCTGGCTCACAGAGCTATTGTAAGGACTAAATGAGATAATCCTATGAAGTCTTTACTCTGTGCTTCACAGGTTGTGCTATTATTTCCCACTTCTCTCCCCAACCCCTCCCCTTGCTTACTCTACTCCAGTCACTGCCCCCCTTGCTTTTCCTCAAACACATCTCACTTATACTTGAGTGTGTCAGGACATGGACATATGCTCTTCCTTCTGGAATGTTCTTCCACATGCCCATATGGTCAGCTCTCTCTTTTCCTGCAAGTTTTTGCTCAGATGCCACTTTCTCAGTAAGTCCAAACCCAAGTATCCTATTTTAAATGACTGCTCTCGCTTTCTACAATACTGATTCTACTTATCCTTCTCTACTTTGTTCCTCTTTCCCTATCACCTAGCATCTTCTAGCATACTATACAGTTTACTTATTTACTGTGTGTTGTTTACTGTCTGTCTTCCCTAGTTGGACTATAAATTCCCTAAGGGCAGGGATTTTTATCTGGTTTATTCAGAGATGTAGCCAAACTGCCTAGAACAGTGACTAACTTGGAGAGGCACTCAATCAATATTTGTTGAATAAATGAAATTTCTTTTCCTTCCCCTCTTTTCATATATGTTAGCCCCATCTCATCCTCCAAACTCAGTTTATGCTTCATTTTCTCAAGGAAACCTTCTCTGGCAAACTCATTCCACCCCTAATCCAAAACTATGGTCCCCTTGTACATTTTCTCCCTGGCAGTAAGTACAAATTTATCAATGTTTATGCTTGTGAGTACTTGATTCATGAGTGTTTTTCCAGAAGATGATAAAGTATGTGAAGATGGGAACTGCTTTGCTTACTATTTTAACCCCAGGCCAAGCACAGTGGCTGATACATGATAGACCTCGAATGTGAATTCACAGTGAATGACTAGGTACAGGAATAAATACCCCCTTCATTTCAGTCTGCAAGAAATGGGTAAGTGCTACATGAACTCCTAATATGGATACATTATTGTCACATGCCACCTTAATACATGTCACAAGTTTACGTACTATTTATAATGGCTAATTTTACATGTCAACTCAACTGAACCATTGAATGTCCAGATATTTGGTCAAACACTGCTCTGGGTATTTCTGGGAGAAAATATATCTTTGGATGAGATTAACATTTAAATTGGTAAGCTGAGTAAAGCAGATTGCCCTCCCTAATGTTGGGGGCCCTCATTCAGACTATTGAAGGCCGAACTAGAACAAACAGACTAACCTTCCCACAAGTAAGAGAGAATTCCTCTTGCCTGACTGACTTTGAGCTGGGACATTGTTTTCAGATTTTGAACTGGAGCACTGGCTCTTCTTGGGTCTCAAGCCTGTTGGCCTTAGCACTGGAATGATAGCATTAGCCCTCCTGGTTCTCAGGCCATTGGACTCAGACTATAACCACAGTGTCAGTTCTACTGGGTCTCCAGGTTGTTGACTGCAGATCTTGGGACTTGTCAGCCTCCACAATACTGTGAGCCAATTTCTTATACTAAATCTCTTCTTGGTTCTGTTTCTCTGAGGAACCCTGACTAATACAACTATTTTATTTGGCTTGATACTCACCACAATCTTGGGATACAAGTAGGACAGATGGTTTTATGTGAAATCACACATCTTCGATATGGCCAAACCAGAAATAGAACCCAAATCTTCCGACTCTACAAAGTCCTGTTTTAGTGCCTTTTTGGTTTCAGGGTAACATACGACCTGCTAGCAAGATTCTTGGATGGCTATTATAAAGGCCTTGTCCTTTTCAAATGTGCTTCTGCCTCAATATTTCCCTACAATCAGATTCCAGAGGCCTTCCAAATCATATCTATCAATTAAAAATGTGTGTGCATATGTATATAATTTGAATTTTGTAATACATAAAAATGCAAAATAATATTTCAATAGTAACTGCAGGAATGAGTGAGAAAAAGCAGTAATACGTGTGTGACTGTATAGGTCAAATTTAACACTGAAAATGTGAAATATATAGCAGATTTTAAAACAAATTGGTTAAACTCTCAATCACCTGTCAGACCACAAAAATGTCACCTTCTATTTGTAGCCTTATGTTATGGTTAATTTTATGTGTCAATTTGACTGAGCTATGAGATGCCCAGACAGCTGGTGAAACACTATTTATGGGAATGTCTGTGAGGGTTTCTAGAAGAGATTAGCATTTGGATTGGTAGACTAAGTAAAGAAGATCACCTTCAACAATGTGAGTAGTCACTGCCCAGTCCACTAAGGGTCTGACTAGAACAAAAAGGCGACAAAAGGGTGAATTTTATCTGTCTGAGCTTGGATATCCATCTCCTCCTACCCTTAGTCATTGGCACCGAGGCCTTTAGAGTTGGCAAGACTTACACCACCAGCTTTCCTGGGCTTCCAGCTTGCAGACAGCAAATCATGAGAATTCTTGGCCTCCATAATCACAGGAGCCAATTCCTATGATAAACAAACAAACAAAAAATAAATCCTATTTGTTCTGTTTCTCTGGAGAACCTTGACTTATATACTTAATCAATGTGCTCCCCAGAAAAAAACCACTTCTTTTGCTCCTATGGAAAAATACAATTCTCTTATATGAATATCATATACCACTGCAATGACTACTTTACATGACCTTCTCTCCCCTAGACTGAGGGTTTGATTTGGTTTTGTATTGTTGTTTTTTTTTTTTAAGGCAGGGACAATCTCAAGCCCTGAACACAGTACACACCAAACTTAGTTTTCTTTAGTCTCATGTACATCCACCAAATGCCCTGTACCCCCCTCCCCACCCAAGTACTTTGCCTTCCTTTTTAAGGAGCATTTAGAGAAAATTTAAAAAAAAAAGGAAGATATTCATCAACCTGAACATTTTCTGACATCAAAACTGACAGCACTTTAACCAAAAATAACTAGACATTTGTCACTTTTTCTTGTTTCCTTGATGATGTTGAGGTGAAAGGGGCATGGTTCCTTAGACCTTGCCCCGGATAGCTGACAGAAAGAAATTGCCTACCAATCCACAGCCACCCAAGTTTATGCTAAAAACTTCCACTAGTGCCGTTCAGGAAGAAAAGGTTTCTGATGAATTTCTGCTGCCCAATTCACGCACAGAAAAATAAAGAACAGCAGCCAGTGTAATTAGCAAGCAGATCTTCCAGCAACAGGATTTACACCTGGACATAAACATGTTCATTGAGGTTAGGACGAAGATTTGCTAAGGCAAACGCTTTTTGAAAAATTGTAAAGCTAATGATCTTGCACTGACAGCATAACCTTGAGCTTATTGCCAAAGAGAATGCCAAGTGTAAACACTTAATGGAAGAAAACAGGCGATGATAATGGTCCTTCTTGTGACCCCCAGATCAGTGACTCTTTGAGTGCTTTAGAGGTCAGTAGAAACACTTTGTTATTTGCTGCTAATTTTTTTATGCAGTTTTATGTATTTTACGATCTGACTTGATACAGATGAGAAGCACTTCATCAGTCATTGCAAGATGCAATAATTGCTTCTCTTCCTCCGATTTCTTATCCCCAGAAGTGGAAATAATCATCCCTCAGCTGCACTAGGGGCCACTTATTATTTTGAAATATTGATGAGGGCCATAGGTAAAATCATTAAGGCTCATTCTATGGATTAGGGACATTTATGGAATTTATCATGTATGAGGGTGGGGAACTGAAGCCATGTGAAGGTAGATGAACACATAATATACTACCCATCATCTGAGGTTCAGTAACTAAACTTCTCTGTTAACTGGAAGAATGGCACTGTGAAAGAAACACTGGATATAGAAAGGACTCAAGAATGAATTCTGTTCTCCAAACTCAAATAGACTAACCACTCTGAACTCCCATTTGCCTTATCTCAAAAAAAGGTGGATAATAATTTAGGGATTATAGGATTGTTATGAGGATAAAATGAATATATGTGAAACTGATTTGTACAGTGCCTGGAAAAAAGAGGTCAATAAATGTTATGGGGTAAATGGGAAATAGGAACCATCCATCCATGTTTTAAATTAAACAACATCCATTTTATAACATTTTTCTTTCTTTTCTCTTTGCTTCTCCAACATCCAATTCCTTCCCCACATTGGGGAACTCCCCATTTGAATATATGTGATGAAGCGCCCACTTTAAATATTACAGAAGCCCAAATGGGGAGATAAACTCTCTACTTACTTCCAGAAAATGAGTAACAGACATATCATTATATATTTCACTTATTTATCATATTTATTGTTATTGTCTACATTTTCCCCAATACCATAAACTTCATAAGGGAAAACATTTTTATATTATTTTCATTAGTACATCCCAGAACACTACTTGAGATGCAAAAACATGATTAATAAATGTATGTTCAATGAATTTGACATTTCTATTCAAAATGTTAAGACATGAACAAATAATGCAAAATTTAAGGAAGAATTAAAATTCACTCTAGCTGGTAGACAACAGCAATCTAGATGTTCGGTTGAGGCATGCAGCAGAGATAACATCGGCAGAGCCACTGAGCACTAGCAGAGGAAGCATCATGCCAGAATCTTCTGGACTTTTAGCCTCCAGAGCCCTCTTGGTACCTGCCTGCTTTCCAAGACCACTTTTGCAGATTCCCCCCTAATCTTGTCAAGCTACTCAAAAGCCTTTCTATAAATTCATTTATTGCTTAAAACAGGTCTGGTTTCTGTTGCTTGCAACTGTGTGACTAATACTGAACTTGCTTCTTTGCTGCCTAGAGAACAGAAGCTGCTAAGATCAGAGTGAGGGGCAACATTATGACAGATTCAATCCCAGTTTGATGGTGTCACATATGGCTTGAGCTAGCCACCTATGTGCTTAATCATCAGCTAAATTGGTTTATATATCTTAAAAATGAAGCTAAATGACTGGGCTGATAATTAGCTGCATTAGATCCATGTTCCTCCAGCTCTAATAATCATGAATTCAACTATCACATAGACATCACTATTGAATACCTGTGAACAATGCCTAGAATCAGAGATAAAATTGTTCACTTTATTTTTTTTAAGATTTTATTTATTTATTTGACAGAGATAAAGACAGCCAGCGAGAGAGGGAACACAAGCAGGGGGAGTGGGAGAGGAAGAAGCAGGCTTCCAGTGGAGGAGCCTGATGTGGGGCTCAATCCCAGAACACCGGGATCATGCCCTGAGCCGAAGGCAGACGCTTAACGACTGAGCCACCCAGGCGCCCCAAAATTCTTCACTTTAAAAAGGTGACATTGGAAAAGACATACATTTTTTTAGACCACAAAAAGCACTAAGAAAAAAATTATTTAAACATCTACTTTTTAAAATATAATTTTAAGAAAATTAAAAACCAAGCAAGAATGGGAGAAAATATTTGCAATTTCTAACAAATTACTTATATCTAGAATATATAAACATGTATCGAGTAAGTGCATATAAAGAATATGTGAAAAACTCTTACAACTCTATGATAAAGAAACAAGCAAACCATTTTTTTAAAATGAGCAAAAGACTTGAATAGCATTTTACAAAAGAAAATATAAGAATAGCAATAAGTACATGAAAAGATACCATTAGTCACCAGGGAAATTCAAAATAAACTCTCATAGGTTGCTGGTGAGGGCATAAATTATATAACCACCTTCAAAAACATGTTAGCAATTTTTACAAAGATAAATAATACTTATTATAAAACCTACCTATTCTACTTTTAGGCATTTACACAAAATCAATAAAAGCATATGTCTGCAAAATAATACATGTAAATGTTCACTGCAGCTATATGCAAAGTAGCCCAAACTGGAAATGGCCAAATGGTCTACCAACGGGAGAACGGATGAACGAACTATAGTATATTTGATGAGATACTATTCAGCAATAAGAAAGAAGAGACTACCGATACACGAAACATGGATGAATTTCAAACATTTTGCTGAGTGAAATAAATCAAACTCAAGAATTTGTACTATAGGATTTATTCTATCCTAGAATTGGCAAAATAAGCCCTAGTAATGGGAGCCAGATTAGTCACTGCCTGATGCAGAAATTGGTGGGGTGAGGGGGACTGACTGCAAAGGGCAAAGCGGAAATCTCTACTATGGTGGAAATAGTCTATATCTTGATTGGATTAGTGGTGAGATGGGGTATGCATTTCTCAAACTCCTCAAACAGTAAGCTTATAGTGCATGTATTTTATGAAATATAAATAATACCTCAATATGATTGATAAAACAGATGATTGATAATTTGAATACACAAAGCAGGAGGCATGTGGTAGATGCTGACATAACGATGATAGAAAGTTAAACAAAAATAAAGGAAGGAAAAATTATTTTCACCTGGGGAAGTTAAAGCCTCGTGGAAGATATAGGGTTTGAGTGGAGGTTTGGTGTCTGGATGGCATTTCAACAGAGGAAGACAGAGGAAGGAGCACAGATAGAGTGTGTACAGCTGGTGGCAAAGAATCAGATATGGCTGGAGTACATGTTGCATTTATTCATTAATTCAGCAATTTTTGAATTATTTTATTGATGGCCTGCTAGAACCAGACGTTACCTTCGTAGACAAAATAAAATCTCTACTTTTATCAAGCTTACATTATAATATGGAGAGACATATGAAAAACAAATACATTTATAATATATCAGTTGTGCAATATGAAGCTGGGTGAAGTGGAGAGGGAGTCCAGGGATGGGGAATGGGATAGCTCTGTTGGATACGCTAATCAGCAAAGGTCTCTCTAAAAGAGTGACATGTGAGCAGAATCATGAATAAAGAGCACTGTAGATATCTGGAGAAATCACATTTCAGACAGAAAGAACAATTAATGCAAAGTTGAGCAAAGGCCTTAACAACTGAGCCTGTCTGGTTGTTGGTTCACAACCCTCTCAGGAGCTTTCCCGGTATAATCTAAAACCAGCCCTCTGACATGGAGGGGAGGGAGGGACCTAAGAAAGAGACAGGCAGCTCCAGGTTGGTAGGTGGAAGTTTTAATAAGCAAAGGTAACTTACATATGAGGCTTGTCTTAGGTGGCAACAAGGCAGATGAATCCCCTCACCTGCCTGCCACATCTTAAAAGATCATAAAGAGGCCTTAACTGGGTTCAGTCACGTTTTTAATACCATATCACTATCTCATGGCTATGTCCTTGAAGCAGAATCTGAGAGCAGGAAAGGAAAGCAAGAACCCACATTCCAAGGACAGGGGAGAGGGTGAGGAGACTGGGTCCAGCTCATGGGTCAATTGGCTGTCACATCTTTTCAATGACCTCCCCCAACACTGGTATATTTGAGAGCCAGCCAGTAGCAAGGAGAGAAGAAATGTAGTGGCTCCAGGGCAGGAATAAGGGGGAGTGTGTCAAGAAATCTGGAAAATAATAGTGATTGTAGGGGAGGGGCAGAATTCATAGGGCAACTCATTAGTGCATAATATGAACCAGCTGGGGATCTCATGAAACTTTAATTTTCGATTCAATAGATCTGGGGTTAGGGCCTGAGATTTTACATTTCTTACAAGCTCATAGGTAATACACTGTTTGCTGGTCCACAGATCGCTTTCTAAGTAGAAAGAGAGTAGGACATTTGAGGATACTTTAAGAAGTAGCATCATCTGCCAGCTGTGTCTAGGGGATCAAAGGCAGAGTCAGGGAAAACAGAAAACAACTGAAATACATTCAAGAGATCATGATGATTTGGACTAGGATGGCTATGGAGAAGGTTATTGGAATGGTTGGATATTTTATACATCTTAAAAATGAAGCCAAAAGGACTTTCGCTAACAAACTAAATTTGTCATGTGGGAGTAAGAGAGAGGTCAAGGAAGACCCCAAGGATTTGGTCCTAGCACGTGAAGTATTATATTAATCTATAGTTCAGGGAAAAGGGCCCAAGTTGAGATATAAATATAGAGACAGCAAGGATGTCACAAGAGGAGGTGAGGTAACGGAGTGTAGAGAGATGTCCTAGCAGTGAGCAGGATATACTCTGAAATTTAGAAGTCAGGAGTTAAGGTAGAACAAATAAAGAAGGCAGCATACGTGACCAGTGAGGTATGAGAGTCAAAAGTGGCACCCCAGAAGCCAAATCATGATAGTTCTTCAAGGAAAAAGAGTTCAGTTTGTGGAATCTACCAAGTGGCTGAGTAAGATGGAGACTGAGAATGATCCCTGGATTTAGCAAGGTAGGGGCCACAGGTGACCTTGACAAGAGTTTTGTTTTTTGTTTTTTTCCTGGAATGAATATGAAAGGATGATTAAAGTGAGTTTTGAAATGGATGAGAGAGTAGGAAGTGGAAACAGTGAGTTTCCTACGGAAACTTCACTCTTTAATGGAGCTCTGATATAAGGGAGAACAGAAAAATAAAGTATGGCTGGAATGGAAAGGAGGGTCACAGAAAGAACCTTTTATGATGGGAATTACTATTGCATGCTACATGTTGATAGGTACAACTTAGTAGAGAGAAAGATAATGGATAATTGCTGAGTTAAGTCCTTAAATAGGTGAGAGAATGGATTATTCAGAACACAAGTGGAGAGTGGCCTCAGAGTCACAGTAACAGCTGGGAGGGCCAAGTATATGGCTTTAAATCTAGTTGAAGTAGGAGCTAGGGTGTGAGCTTGTGGGTGTTCTCATTGGCTCAATGTTTTCAATAAAAGAAAAAGCAAGGTCATTAGCTAAGAGAGAAGAAAAGGTGCTAGAGGTCTGAGGAGAGAGGATAATTTGTGACATAATCATCTCAGAGGATGGGAGAAAGGGTGTCCTGGGGAAATGTTACCAGACTGGCAGGCAACACAGAGGTTCGTTTTGAAATTGAAGGGAGAAAAGTCAACACGGTCTTGTCTTCTTTCCAGCCATGAACATAAACTCTGCAGTGTGGACTGAGAATAGGCAGAGGGTTGGAGTGAAACAGGTCCTGCCAGACAGATACGATGCAGGGAGACAAAGGCACAGGAGAAAAGAGTATATGAAAACAAAAATTAAAGTGATGGGATATGGAACCTAACCAAGTAAGAAGGAAAGAGAAAACATAAAAAATTGAGAGAACTTGTAAAAGTGATCATTTGATTGCACATCTCTGTGAATAGAGTTACAGAGGTTTTGAAATTTAGATAATAGAGTACGCTGATTGAGGAGACCATAATCAGAGAGAAGGGTTGAAACTCATATTATGAAGGTTGCGCAGTTATCACATTAACATGTCCTAGGATTTTCTATGAGAGAGAGTGTGGCTTAAGTTCTGATGAAGATGCAACTATATTGCACAAAAGGAGGTTAAGGAACTGAGAGGCCAAGTTATTTGGAGGGATCATTTACGTGAACCCAAAAGTCACCAAGACTTAGAACAAGCTAGAGAAAACTCTTCTGTTTGGTTGAGAATTTCCCAGTTTTAGCAGTGAAAGTCTTGTGTCCCAGCAAGCTTCTCAGCTGCAGACAAATAGGGATGGTTTTCCCTGGGACTGTTCTCCAGGCTTAGGCAAACCAGGACACGTGGTCATCATATGTATGACAAAGGTATCACTGAAAACAATACAGGGAGCCACATGTGAAAAACTTGAAGAAACAAGGAAGAATGGGTTATAGAGGACCCCAAAAGGGAATGCTGCTCTAAGTCACCCAGGGTTGTACAGATGTACCGAAGAAGAACTGGTTTGTAAACAGCAGTAAAGAGCAAGCAGGACACTGAACCTTTCCCTAGTCTGAGAGCACTTCACGGGAAGTGGTAACCTAAGGGGAAAACTAAATTCAATCAGAACATGAAGGTCAAGAGAATATTCAGAGAAGAGTATGAACATGGGAGGTATTGGTAATTTGATGAGGACTGACCATGAGCATGAAGCAGGATAATACAAGATGGGACTAGAAATGTGGATAAAGACAATCAAGGAGAACCAAAAATTAAGGAGGGTTTTAAAGTACTGTAAGGGAATACTAAATAAAATTCAAAATCAATCCCCTAAAAAAGTTTTTAAAAATTAAAGATCAATTATTATGGAGGATTTAGGAAAATAATTAAGGAGGTGCCACTTAAAAATGACCACAGAGATAAGAGATTATTTCACAGTTGAGTTCATTCTTAATTTAAAGTTAAAGGCATTATTTCTTAAACTATTGCCATCTTTAGGGGAAAAAATGGAAAGATCTCTAGTTTCCCTTACTATTAAATCTGATAAAAAGAGTCCAATAATTTAAACTAATATTATGGCTATAGACATATATAGGAATTATTCAATTAATTTTCTTTCCTTCTAAGGGGCTCATGTGTTTGGGGGGGTAATACTACAGAATTTATTTTCAAACGTGTTTATCATGAAAGGGGTGGGTAAGTAAATAATTCAACATGAAATGCAGCGTGTGCATTCCACGTACATGACATTACACTTTAATACATATACACAGGACACTTGCCTCACTTTTTCATTTTGGTTTATCTTTTCCTTCTATTTCCCGAAATGAATTTAAGGTTTTCTTATGTTTAGGCATTCAAGACCATACATTCTCTGAATATAAGTTAATACTCATAAGTTTCAGTGTGATGTGTTCTCCTAACTCTTGCTTTCTGGACAGTATATCCACAAATGACTTTTATTTTCTCCAAGAGTTATTTAGGAGGGTGTTTTTTAAGGCTCAGAGATATAAGTTGTTTTTCAGCTCTTTTTTTTTTATTCTGAGTTAAATTTTTTAAAAGGCAACCTAAAAATATAGTAGTTCTTGGAAATTTTTACGGCTTTGTGTGTCTGTGTGTGTCGTTTGCGCCATGTGCTACCACATGGCTGATTTTATAAACATTCCAATATACATAACAAAACACAAATACGCTCTTTCAAGGACATAATCTCTGATTGGATTATTCTAAACACAATTCCTACTTATTTTTGGTTTATATTTGTCTAGTTCTCAAAGACCTATATTAAAATCTTCCATTATAGCTATATTTTAATATTTTCTTTGAACTTCTAATAGAAGTTTTTTTTTTTAATTTGGTTGCCATACTGTTTGTTGCATATGATACACTGTTTTATCTTTGTGAATTCTACTGTATTTATTTACAATATCTTTCCTGTTTAGGGTTTCTAGCCTTAAAAATCTCCCTTACTGATATTGATATTGCCAGCGTTAACTCTTCTCATATCCTTTTTTTTTTTTTATATTTTATCACCTTGTCTTCAGGGTATTTCCTATAAGCAGTATATACCTAGGTATATTTTTTAACCCAGGTGACTATTCCTGTTTTCAAATAAAATAGATCGGCCTAGTCCCATACAATGTTATCAATAGCTGCATGGTCTCATTTCAAGGGCAGCCGTCTGCAGTAGAGTGAGGCAGAATCTAGGGTATTAGTGTCTTAATACTGCTGTAACAAATTACCACAAACGTGATGACTTGAAACAACACATACTTATTATCTTAGAGTTCTGTTGGTTAAAAGTCTGACACAGACTTCGAGGCCTAAAATCAAGGTGTTAGTAGGGCTGCATTCCTTTCTGGAGGCTCTAGGAAAGAATCTGACTCCTTACTTTGCCAGTTTCTAAAGGACTCTCACATTCCTTGGCTCATGGCCCCTTACTGCTTCTTCAAAGCCAGCAATGTTGCATATTTCTAGTCATTCGTCTGTATTTAAACTTCCCGCTGACCACACCTAGGAGAGTTTTGTGTAAAGGAATTCATATGCTTAGATTGGGCCCACCCAGATAATCTAGAATAATTTTCCCATCTCAAGGTTTATAACTTAATCACATCTTCAAAGTCCCTTTTGCCATGAGACATAGCACATTCATGGATTCCAGGGATTAGGACGTAGACATCTTTGAGGGGCCATTGTTTTCCCCCCACATACTCCCTATCCAACCTCCTCGGGATTGTCCTGATTGCAGTGTATTTCTTCTTTTTGATTATCATTATTTAGCATTCCCCTATTTAGATTTAATTATGCAAGATGCACAACTATTTACTTATAACCAATGGCTCTCCTTTTACACTTCTCCTACCTTGAAATTCCTATTCTGATTAATTTATTATGTCTATTCTTGAGTGTTCTTCTCAGACAGAGTAGTAACATAAATACATAGTCTTTGAATTTACCATCAACTATCTTTCATCCTAACCAGGAGAGAACATCATGCCCAGATAAGGGATTCCTAGGCTGGAGTCCTTTCTTCTCATCAGTCTATAAGTTTTATTCTAATATGTCTAATTTTACTGCTGCTACTGAGAAGTCTGATATAAAAATGTTTATCTTTTGTAAGCAATTTTCATTCTTATTGGAAACATGAGTTTTCCTCTTAGTCTTAGAGTTCAGAAATTTCATCAAGATATGTGTAGGAATTTGTGATCTTTTATTTTTAGTCCTTCCTTTCCACATCTCAACAAGCCTCTCTAGTCCGCAAATTCAGGTAATTCTTTAACTCAGGTAAATTTTCTTCTCGTTTTCCTTTCTTAAATTATAGTCTCTTGTCCATATATTCCTTTTAGCTCTTCTGGAATTGCCATTATGTGTAACTTAGGTCTGCTAGCTCTATCTCCAAGTTTTTCATGCATTCCCGATTTTTTTTTATGCATTTGTATTTTTCCTCTGTATTTTGAAATATTTCTTCTGCTTAATCTTTTGACCTTCCATTTTGGGTTTCAATAGTGAAGATTCTTTTCCTTAATTCATTTGGTAAATATTTTAAGTTGAAAGTTAGCCCTCTGAGGGACTCAACTGAATGTTCTGTTTTCCTTAGGTGTGTTTTCATATTTTGTTGTGCACACATAGATAGATTTACTACGGGGTTGAGGGAGGAGATTCTGATACTCCTTGAGCAGCTGCATTCTCTCCCTGTGTGGTGAGTGTATAGCAGTTTCATTGCTATGGGCTAATATGGAAAGTTGTCAGCTCTCTGTTGGGGCCAGGGAAAATGCTCTGCTCCATTGTCTGTAAAGCTGTGAAGTTTACTAGTCTCAAGCTTCAGGGGTAGAGAGCTCACTCCCACAGGGAGTGCCTCTGAAAACAAGGATCTCATCATCACAAGAACAATCAAGCTGAATGGTATTACTGTTATTTTATTTTGTTTTATTTTTGAGTCTATAAATCTCTATGGGACAATCTCAATCCAGAATCCCTATTTTCTCTCTCTAAAATGGAAACAAGATTCCTGAGAGAAGGAAAACTATGTATATGAAATGCAAAAATAAGGCTAAATGCCATGTAAAAAATATATGTAATTGATAGATGAATATATTTTCATATCTTCCTCTTCTTCACAGACTAAAACTTAAGAAACATTTAATGATCTTCTAGTTTGAGCCAGGCAAAGCTATGAACTTTCATATATATTAATTTATTTTATTTCCATAAAAAGACCCATGAGCAGGTATTATTCTTTAGGGATAAAAAATGTTGCTCAGAGAGATCAATAAGCTTTAACAAAATCCCCCAAAGTTGTAGAATCAGAATTCAAACTCACATCTTTTGATTCCAGGTCCAATGTGGTTTCTACTGTTCCACAGAATTTCCCTTACAATGTAACCTTATGTCCTCAGGCTTTATGGAATGTTGATTCAAGAGCTGTCCATTCTAACAGCATTTATATATCGTTTGCAAGTCATATCATCTCTTATTTAATGACTCATTCTATAAATTCATTCTTGAATTTATTTATGGAAAAAGTTTCTCTATTAACAAATTTAAATGTTTTCTTCTGTCAGAAAGTCAATGCTTCATGACACTCACATCTCTTTACAGGAAATTTAATTCACCAAATTTAGGAACTAATCACAGTAGTCGAATTATCTTGAGTACCTAATAACACTGAATCCCTTTATGTCTTAAATTTAAAGTGTTGTCTTCTCTCTATAACTTTTTTTACCTTGAAAGTATCATTTTGAATGATAAATAATTTAGAATAAATAAATGCAAGTACACAATAAATAAAAATGAATTTCAACTTTCTATAATTTTGACAGATATTTTAAGGTATTCTAAGTCCAAAGAGCTGGAGAACAGCTGGGTTAGCCAAAAACTTATTGGGCAATTTGGGACATAGATAAGGAGTAAGACAAAGAGATAGCTAAACTGTTTTCCTTAAGAAATTAAAGAAAATTTGGACTTCAAGGCAAGATGGCAGAGTAGGAAGATACTCAGTTCACCTCCTCCCACAGATACAACTAGATAACACTCACATCGATGTAAGTACACCATAAAATGACCCAAAGGCTTGCAGACTGACTCTCCACAGCTAAATGTGAGAAGAGGCCACATCGAAGAGTGTAGGAAGGGCAGAGTCAGGGTCTGGAACTAATGGGACTTGTGGGACTGCCTGGGGGAGGAAGGGATGCTGCAGGCATGGGGAAGGGAAAGAAACAGACCCTCACATTAGAAACCCCAGGCATGGGAACCTACATGAGGAAGATGAATCCCCATAACATTTGACTTTTAAAAAACAGGGGCTTAATTTTATGAGTTCTTACAATCAGCAGGGCTTAACAACTGGAACTTTAAAAAATCACCAGGCTAGGCTCTGGGAGATCCAGGAGAATGATAGGAAACTCAGTCTTCACCATTAAAAGGAAAGTTTGCAAATTCATTCTAAAAGGCCAGTGTTACATTGATACCAAAACCAAATATATTACTACAAAAAAAGAGAACTACAGGCCAATATCTCTCATGAACATAGATACAAAAACCCTCAACAAAATACTAGCAAACTGAATCCAACAACACATTAAAAAAAATCATCTACCATGATCAAGTGGGATTTATATTCCAGAAATGGAAGTGTGGTTCAACATTCAAAATTCAATCAACATGATACATCACATCAATAAGAGAATGGATGAAAACCATATGATTGTTTCAATAGATACAGAAAAAGTATTTGACAAAGTACAACATTCATTCATGATAAAAATCCTCAACAAAGTAGGGTTAAAGTGAACATACCTCAACAAAATAAAGGCCATATATGAAAAACCCACAGCTAACATCATACTCAATGGTGAAAAACAGAGATTTTCCCCTAAGATCAAAAATAAGATAAGGATGTCCACTCTCACCGCTTTTATTCAACATAGTACTGGAAGTTCTAGCTGCAGCAATTAGACAAGAAAAAGAAGTAACAACCTTTCAAATTAGTAAGAAAAAAAATTTCAGCTTTCACTATTTGCAGATGACATGGTACTATAATACAGAAAACCCTAAAAACTCCACCAAAAAATCTACTAGCTCTGATGAATGAATTTGGTAAGGTTGCAGGGTACAAAATCAATATACATAAATCTGTTGCATTTTTATACACTAATAATAAAGTACAGAATTAGAAATTAAGAAAACAATCCCATTTACTATTGCACCAAAAGTAATAAAATACCTAGAAATAAACTTAACCAAGGAGGTGAAAGACCTGTATTCGGAAAACTATTTGGCACTTATAAAAGAAATTGAAGATGAAACAAAGAAATGGAAAGACATTCCATGCTCATGGATTGGGAGGACAAATATTATTAACATGTCCATACTGTCCAAGCAAGTTATAGATTTAATGAAATCCCTATCAAAATACTAACAGCATTTTTCATCGGACTAGAACAAATGATCCTAGAATTTGTATGGAACCACAAAAAAAACCCCAAATAGCCAAAGTAATCTTAAAAAAGAAGAACTGGAAGTATCACAAACCCAGAGATGAAAATGTAATCAAAATAGCACGGTATGGGTGCAAAATTAGACATATAGATCAAGGGATCAGAACAGACGCCCAGAAATAAACCCTAGTTTATGTGGTTAGTCTTTGACAAAGGAGGCAAGAATATGCAATGGGAAAAAGACAGTCTCTTCAACAAATGGTGTTGGGAAAACTGGACAGCTACATGCAAAAGAATGAAATGGGATGACCTCACACTATACACAAAAATAAATGCTAAATGGATTAAAGACCTAAATGTGAGACTTGAAATCATAAAAATCCTAGAAGAGAGCAGAGGCAATGATTTCTCTGACATCAGCCACAGCAGCAGTTTTCTAGATATGTCTCCTGAGGCAAGGGAAACAAAAGCAAAAATAAACTATTGGGTCGACACCACAATAAAAAGCTGCACAGCAAAGGAAACAATCAACAATATTAAAAGACAACCTACTGAATGTGAGAAGATGTTTGCAAATGACATATCTAATAAATATTTAGTATCCAAAACATATAAAGGACTTATACAAGTCAACACCAAAAAACAAATAATCCAATAAAAAATGAGCAGAGGGGCGCCTGGGTGGCACAGTGGTTAAGCGTCTGCCTTTGGCTCAGGGCGTGATCCTGGCGTTCTGGGATCGAGCCCCACATCAGGCTCTTCAGCTATGAGCCTGCTTCTTCTTCTCCCACTACCCCTGCTTGTGTTCCCTCTCTCTCTGGCTGTCTCTATCTCTGTCGAATAAATAAATAAAAATCTTTAAAAAAAAAATGAGCAGAAAACATGAACAGACATTTCTCCAAAGAAGACATGCACATGGTTAACAGACACATGAAAAGATGCTCAACATCACTCCTCATTTGGGAAATGCAAATCAAAACCACAATGAAGTAACACCTCACACCTGTCAGAATGGCTAAATTCAAAAACTCAAGAAACAACAAGGGTTGGTAAGGATGTAGAGAAAAAGGACTACCCTATGATCCAGGAATTATAATACTGGATTTGAAAAGATATATGCACCCCTATGTTTATTGCAGCATTATTTACCACAGCCAAACTATGGAAGTAGCTCAAATGTCCATCAATAGATGAATGAACAAAGAAGAGCTTATATACGTGTGTGTGTATGTGTGTGTTTGTGTGTGTTTGTGTATGCGTGTATAGTGGAATACTATTCAGCCATAAAAAAGAATACAATCTTGCCATTTGCAACAACATGGATGGATCTAGACAGTATAAAGCTAAGTTAAATAACTCCGTCAGACAAAGATAAATACCACATGATTTCACTCATATTTAGAATTTAAGAAATAAAACAATTAACAAAGGAAAAAAGAGACAAACCAAAAAAGAGACTCTTAACTATAGAGAAAAAATTGATGGTTACCAGAGGGAAAGTGGGTGGGTGGGATGCATGAAATAGGTGAAGGGGATTAAGTACACTTGTTGTGATGAGCACTGAGTAATATATAGAATTGTTGAAACCATTATATTGTACACCTGAAACTAATTTAACACTGTATATTAACTGGAATTAAAATTTAACAAAAAAGAAATTAAGGAAAATTTGGAAGGATTGGAAGAAAGTAATATGGAGAGAGGGAGAGATTGAATGAAAGAGAAATGAGTATGACAAACCCTGGGAGTGTAGACCTTAGGTAGAAGAGATGACCAGTGAAGATCCCTTAGGGAACCTCACACACATGTCCAGTTTCATAATCCTTGATGCAGAGCTTAGGAAGTGACACAGGATGTGCACTCTGCAGCAGACCTCCTTGAACTCTCCCTCAGCTACTGTCCCTGGACTTATATACCCTTGGCCCTTTTACTACTGGAATCATATCAAGACAGCTGTAGCCCAGCTACCATCCACAGCATCCACCTGGAATATGGAAACTCATGCCTCCTTGCCTCTGCTCCCTCTCTTGCCTTCTCTTTTCTCCCTGAAAATACAGGCTGTTCTTTCTTTCAGCTTACCTTGAGGCTTTTCCAAACATAAAGCAAGTAGCACATTAACAGATACCTCCAACTTTAGATGATGGCTTGTCCAGCTCCCCCAGGAACTCTCTTATGGTATTTTGTTGGTCCTCAAGACCCACAGTCCTGCAGTTCTGATAATTTCCATCTAGGGAATAAAATGCTTCTCTGTATACAGCCCCAACTTTAACTGAAAACTTGTCTAGGGCCCCTTTCCCTTTATTTTGCTTCAAGTAGAGGGTGGGAGTGGTCCATAGGGAAGGAAGGAGAAGATCCAATTATTCCCTCTCTAAGTCTATAACTAATTCTTCAATTCTTGCTTCAAATAGGCCGGAATGCTTGATAAGGATTCATGGTCACAGAGTAGTTCTGTTCCTTTTAAATATATTCAGTGCGGATGTCTCAGCACCTCTCATTAGACTTTGGGGAAAACGATCACCCATTGTCTTCAGAAGCCCCAGCTGTCAAACTGTTTCCTTGAGAACAGACTCTGAGGCTCTAAGATTTGCATACAGGAGGGATATTGTAGAGAATACTACACGTCTACACCTGTGAGGGTTGAGTGGCGCTAAACTGGACACAGGGAGACATTAAACCGTGAAAAAACTGCAACTAAGCTCTCATGCAATCCTAAAGGGAGCTCTGGGAGGGTCCCAGACTGGAAGAAGGATTTGAGTCCTGCAGGAAAGGGACACAGTTTTGGGGAAAGAAGGGCAGAAGTGATAGAAGAATGAGTTACTAATCAATTCAATATAGAAAGTCATGATCTTTTGGCTCATTTATCCTTGACTCACCTTTTTCAATGACAATTTGCCATGTCATTCCACATAATTTTTACTGCAGAAAATAAAAAAAAAATTATTTTCCTAGGTGAATGCCACACTGATTTCCTTAAACCTTAGAGCCACAAATGGAAAAGTGGTCAAAGGAGACACCAAAGTCAGAGGAGACCATTAGTCAATGACCATGTTTTCCATATCAGTAGGGACATCATTCAACCTAACAGACACAACCAAAGGGTACACTTCCCTTGACCATCACAGAAACTTTGAATTTATTACCTCTGCTTTCTCTAATTAGACCTCTGGAGACCTGAACAAATAACACAATCAATTGGAACTTGGAGTGGAATCTAGTTCTCAAAGGGCAGTATCGCATTTTCTGTCAAGAGTTGCTCATTATTCCTAATTTAAAAATCTACACCCCATTTGCAACGTCTGCATTGGCACAGATTACACCACAGAAATGAGCTTTACTGAAACTTAAGTATTTCCCCCCATAGTACATCTAATAAAGATTCACTTTAAAAGGTAATCTTACTCAAATGATTTCCAGTACTGGTACTTTATATTTAAATTGCAAGAATGCTTTCAAATCTGAGTCTATTATGTGACTTAGGGCAAATCACTTCCCCTCTCATTGTCTTACTTTTTTTTCCATTAGAAGAGGCAGGGAGAGGCAGGAAAATTAATACCTCTTCTATGAAAAGCAGGTTTGTTCTAAAGATGAAATGAGTTAAAACAAGCAAACATTAAATTATTCAAAAGTCTAATGTACAATGATTTTCTCAAAGATAGCATAGTTTGATATAGAAATTTTCAAACTGATTATGCATTGTAATTACTTATAGTGTTTATTTAAAATGAGATTACTAGGCAATATTACAAAAGATTCTGATTCAATAGTTCTGGGATAGGACCCTGAAATCAGCATTTATAACAAGTACCAAGAAAATTGAGTTGGAAGTGGTTCAGAGCCACATACGCAGAAATACTTAGAGTAGCATAATTATGGTGACCATATTCCCTTCCTCATTCTGCTGGTCACTAGCATATGGTCATGGACAATGTCACTCAATGGTCCTGAGCCTCAGTCTCATCACACATGCACCTGTGATTAAAAGGATATTACTTTAGGGGCGCCTGGGTGGCTCAGTCATTAAGCGTCTGCCTTCGGCTCAGGGCTTGATCCCAGGGTCCTGGGATCCAGCCCCACATTGTGCTCCCTCCTGCGAGCTTGCTTCTTCCTCTCCCACTTCCCCTGCTTGTGTTCCCCCTCTCACTGGCTGTCTCTCTCTCTGTCAAAAAAATAAAATCTTAAAAAAAAAAAGGTTATTATTTTAAAAGACTGTATTAAGAAACAAAAAGGATATTCTTTATAAGATGCAAACCACTCTGTAAAAGATCATTAGTAGAATTTTATGACCTTACTCCTAGAGAAAGGAAGTTTGGTGGGAATGAGTAGAGATGTGGTTAAAGCGATACAGCTCTGTAAAGTTTAGGTGAAAAACAGACACTAAGGAAACAAGGATGGTACTTTTCTTGGAAAGGTGAAAGTGAGCAATGAGGGGCGCCTGGGTGGCTCAGTCGTTAAGCATCTGCCTTCGGCTCAGGGCGTGATCCCAGAATCCTGGGATCGAGCCCCGCATCTGGCTCCTCTGCTGGGAGCCTGCTTCTTCCTCTCCCACTCCCCCTGCTTGTGTTCCCTCTCTCAGGCTGTCTCTCTCTTTCTGTCAAATAAATAAATAAATAAATAAATAAATAAATAAATAAATAAATAAAATCTTTGGGGGGGAAAAAAAGAAAGTGAGCAATGAAGCAAAGAACTCCTGGTTCTTCTGAGGTGCACTGACTCCCAGGGGTGTCCATTTTAATGACATTTCAGATCATGATTACTATTACTCTTTCTATGTAGCAGTCACAATTTTTAATAAAGATGCATCTTACCATGACAAGTGATATAAAAAGTACAGAGTTTTTGCTCCAAGGCAATTTTCCACTAGGATGTTCTTGATTTTAAGAAGTAGCAATAGCTATATATCCACCAGAATATACATATGAATTAATTATGCTCAAGTGCACAAAATGGCTTCCAGCTTTGATTAAATCAACCCCACAGTATTCCTTTCTCTAACAATCAGCAAAATCAAGTCTGTTACAACCCAGGCTACCTTAACAGGTATTTAAAATGAAAAACACAAAACACACTAACCTTGCACCTTATGACATGTGGCAAGTTCAGATTTCTCTTCGTACAGTCATCACTACCACCAGGCTGCAGGTGATTAACAGCTTTCTTCTACTTAGCCGGCCTTACTATTTATTGAGCACATTCAACTATAGAAAGTTCTATGGAATTGAACTTGACTCGAAAGGGTGGTTATATATACACTCATAGCACACTCAGGAAGAACTTAAAACGCCACTAGATCTAACCTTGAGAACTTCTGCAAGACTGCCAATTGCTGCTTGTAAACTGTGCAGTTTGAACAGGAAAAACATGTATTTCCCTGTCAGAAGGACGCAAAGCTTCACTGAAACTCTTCCTGGGCTCACCCATCTCACTGCTGTTAAAAACAAGCTATTGATTTTCCTCACACCATATAATCTGTTGAAGAAAACGAGCAGAGGTACATGCCCAGTAAGAAGCAGGCTAAGGTTATTATGCTATAAAAATGAGATGTTGGAAAAGTTGTGACAACATGTAGAACTAATTAGTAAGTACTGCTCAGAACACAAAGCAAGCTACCATTATATGAAACCTTTAAAGGTTTGTATCCCAAATCTCATCTTAAGCTATTCTGTCTTTAAGTGCAACCCTGGACTAGCATGCTAACTATTAATAGTGCCTCCTCTGCAAATAAATGACGTCCTTGAAGACATTCTCCCAGAGAACCACCGAAGACAGCTGGATCATTTCGGGGGCACTGATGTATTACTCATTAGAAGAAAACACTATCATGAGACAGAAGAAAAATAAAGTAAATACGAAGTGACTTTTGGGCCTAAAAATATCACATTAAAAATTGGGTCATTATCTTTCTCTTCACCCAAATCAGGAAACTCTCTCTATATCAAAAATCCAAAGATACCTTGAAGAGTTATTTTCCTGTGAGTCTGGAGATAGTGGGGGCACAAGGTAACCCATGATGAGTGTGTTCTGCAGGGCAATGAAAGGTGGATTTCCCACTTGTAGTTCCTGCTGTAGCTTAGCATGGACCCAGCAGCTCCACTAGCAAATCAGAACGGTGAATATCTGGAACAGAGACACCTCAGGGGAGGACATCCTATCCTGATGATATTGCTCATCTCTGCCCTCTGTGGCAGCAATCATTATGTCAATGGAGAAGAGGACGTGGTGGCCGAGAAATATTCCTCAAAGACTCTTGGAATGATATGGGTGACTCTTGGAATTAAGGTGACCTGTTAAGAATGGAGAACTGATTCTATTGTTGGAATTTTAATTTTCAGCTCCAGGCTGATGTGCCAGGCATCACATTCCTGGTGCATAACTTCAGTCTTCACTGGCACTTTGGTCCTCAGTCTTAGCACTAAGTGGCTGCTTAATGAATCGGCTTTGATATTCTATCTCCTAGGATGACTACTCTAATAATAGTAATATAATGCTTTATAAAGTACAAAGCCAACTCCTCCCAGCAACTCAAGAGTGAGAATAAAGTTCGGGTTCTAGGGAAAGAATTCAGGGAATCTAGAGGGAAGAGTCATGGATTTCCACTTTAATCCCTGGTTCTTAAACAGACTGAGAAATTCAGTGCTTTCAGGCAAACTTCTCCAGTGCTCAGCATATGCAGATAATTTCACTTAGTTTTTCCCCACTATCCCAGAGTACCCTCAGGAACCCAAGAGAAGGGAGAGAAAAATTCAACGATATACAATCAGCATTGATGGAAACCTTTCTTTCATCATTCCATCAGGCCTGGCCCCTGAACAACCTTAAGAAGTTCATTCTGAAGAACCAGCAGACGGAAACTGCATCCAACTTCAGAGCAGTCTCAAAGGAGCCTCCCCAGGCTGTCTTATCCTAATTTTGTAGAACTGATGTAATTGTATATACAAAAATAACCTTTCCTTGATGTTCATACATTACAAGGAGTATCCAACAAAACATTTTTTAATTATCACATCAAAAAGAAAAGTAAAAAATACATATTTTCACTAATTAGGAGGGAGTGAAAATTATTACATAGTTTTTTGTTCAAGGAGGAGTAGTATAGTATCCAAGTTTATAATTTTCTCCATATTCGATTAGTATTTACCATTTTACAAATAAGAACATTAAAGATAAAAGGTATTTCACAACCAATAGTGCTAAAACCAGGCTTCTAGCACCAGAATTTTCTTCCTTATTTTTTTTTGGGGGGGGTTCATTTTGGAATTCCAATCTGACATCCACTCAGACTCTTTACCCCAATGAATATGACTATTAAGCATTGAGTTGCTCTCCTCTGAAATTGCCATTATTTTTTCATTTTTTGAACTAAACATCAGAATATCAATTGACCTTTCAGTTCTATGAATCTATAAATAATGTTCTTTTTACAGCAAGGATTTCATCTTTAGCCCAACCTATGTCTAGTGCTGACATTCTGATATGTCTAAAGTACTTTGTATGGCCCTGACTCAAGTCTATTTTCACAGGGTCTGAGAAGCCTCCTGGGAAAGTGTTCATCTACAGGGAAGAAGGAAGCAGGCATGACACACTTATAACAAAGGCTTTTTCATTGAAAGAGAATTTTGAGTACAACATAGTGGCTGTCATGAAAATCCACCTCAAGCCTGGATGCATGTCCACAAAGAGAAAAAATGATAAGTAAAAACCCAAACAGCAGTTTCACATAAGAGAGCCATAAATGTTGGTGTATAGGCACTTCCTGGGGACCCCTCCAACAACTTATAACATGAAGGGAAGAGAGGCGTTCAACCTCCTGCCCATTTATCTACTATGGGCTTAAATGCATTGACGATGATGCCTGGGGGAGCAGTGACAGAGCTTACTAGAACATTATGGTGCCCAAAGGGATCTCTGGAACCTAATGGAGAAATAGCAGAGCCCCAACGGGGCATAATTATTCACAAGAACACTTAAGACATCCCTTTGCGTTTCCTAGAAATCGGCTGTGAATACTGCAGGAGCTGGGGGACTTGAATCTATAAGTGGGTGCAAGAGCCAATGAAATTTATTTAAAGATTTTATTTATTTATTTATTTATTTATTTATTTATTTATTTATTTGAGAGAGTGCATGCACGCCTGCGGGAACAGGGTAGAGGAGGGTGGGGGGGGGGTCTGAGGGGCAGAATGGGAGGGAGAGGGACAAGCAGACTGCATGTTGAGTGCTGAGCACAGAGCCTGTGATCATGACCTGAGCTGAAATCAAGAGTCCCTCACCTAAAGGACTGAGCCACCCAGGAGCCCCAAAATTTATCTCTAACTATTGTATTTGTTTTTATTATTATAAATAAGATACTGTAACCTCATAAATAATAACTTCATTTCTACCCAGAAGCTGGAGAGGCCTTGGAAATGCAGACTAGATTTTACCCTGCTTCTTCAGCTTCTGTCAGAGAGTATACAGGACTACGGAGGATGGAATGGGGGTGAGAGAGGACCTTTAAGTAGGCAGCACATTCCGGTGCCACTGCTGGTCTGCAACCTCAGCAGCTTCCTGAGTGAAATCTGGAACTGGACCCAAACGCAGAGGGCAAGGAGAGCCCAGGGAAAGAAGCAGGCCAGTCCAGATTAGTAGCTTGCAGGTTCTATAAGCAAGAGACTTGCTGTGGGCAGCCACGAAAGGAGTAGATCTCCACACCTGCCTGCCAAAATCTTAAAGTTTATATAGAGTTGGTAACCAGGTTCTGTCATGTACTCAGTCCAGATGGTCTGAAAAACATCTTGTTTTCTCAAGGTTGTGTCCTTAAAAATGATTAGCATTGTGAGAATGGCGGGCAGACTGTACACTCGAAAGATGGAAAGATGAAGTCTCTGATTGCCTGCATCCAAATCACAGGTAAACAGGAGGCCATGTCTCCTAGATGACCTCCTCCGATAACCATAATGTCCTACCTAAGGTTATTTAATAACAATGTACTTGTAAGTGATGCAAGTAGTTGCCTATATCCACTACTTGTCAATGCAATTCTACAGTTCTATAACATCTGCCAGCTCCTGTGCCTAGTTCTTCTAGTAGGGTTTTAGCCAATTGTAGAAATGAGAATAAAATGTAAATACGACAGTAAAGCAATAGGTAGAAGCCTAACTCAAAATTTTCCATCTTCTGCTAATCTTTAACCAAGTAAATAAGCCAACACATTTATTTTTTATGGCTTACCTAAGGGAAAATGATCAATCTTACAGTGTTTCTGGTATATTTATGCATGTTATGTATGTATGTGTCATATATATATATATATATATATAATGTACATATATGAAATGTTATATGTTTAGCTTATATGCGCATATTTAAATACAGTTTACTTATGCATACATGCATATATATTTTAAGAAGCGTTTTAAATCATATGCTCCATTTTCGGTATCAACTCTTTAATAGCTAGCTGTATGTGACTCTTCAGAAATATGTCCATGGAATGTTTATTGTCAGGTTTTTTTTTTGTTGTTTTTTGTTTTTAATGAGTGAGCCACTTTTGTCCGAGGTTAATGGGGACATGTTGTCCGACTGATTATTTTTTAAATTCATAAATCTATCAAGTTGGGAAATGTTATCATTTTCACAAAGGTTAGAGGAAAAGATGTAGAGATCATCTGCTTGTTAAAGAAAATGGCTTTAGATATTTTAAAAATAAAAAAAATGTTTAGTTCTAGGCATTTACACAAGTACAAATGTAAAATTATAATGGGCAAAGTGACCCTGGTTCACCATAGGTACATTAACCAAAATCACAAGTTAAAGTTACATCTAGATTGTGTGACCCTTTTGTCCAAGTTCATGGGAAAAGCATTAGATAAGGACCCAGGTCTTATCTTACAGGAGACATAAAAAGTAGTTTCGACCTAGGGCCAAAAATGAATATTTGCAGGCAAAATTAGACAGTGAGAGGACCATTTAAAATATTTCGGATTTTTCAGATTGGGTTTCAGAGGGTTCTGTGTCTGGAGAGCAGTATTGGTAGGCATTTAATAAGTTTATCTAACATAGAGATGCTGGTGTTCTCTTTGCTTCTGAAGATAGAAAAAAGAGCACTGAATGGAGAGGGAAAAAGAGTGTTTTCAGGAAGACCAGATTCTCTCACATGTTCATGTGGCATAATCATGACACATTTAATAACTATTTTACTCCATAAGTTTGTGGCACATAAAATTGGCTAATATTGGCAAATGTGACATAATAATAGCAAGTCCATGACTTAGTAACAGTTGAACTTGTGTCTGATACTTGCTTTTCTGAGACCTAGTTTCCCATCTGTAAAATGGAAAAAATAGTTCTCTCTCAATATCTTTAAATTATGAGGATAAAGGAGAAAAGTTCTATAAGAATGTAAAATATTATTGATGAAAACTATATTTAGCAAACAGCTGACTAGTGTGTCCCCACACACAAATATAAAGGTCCAGGACATCGCTGCAAAGCAGCAGTAAGGAAGGAAATGATGGAGAGAGGGAAGTAGACAGAAAGAGAGGAAAAAGGAAGGAAGGAAGCAAGGGAGGGAGGAAAGGAAAAGAGGAAAAAGAATAAATCAGCCCATCTAGTTTATGAACATGTTTTCTCTGAAAACAAAAACAGATTTAAGCGGAATGTAGTCAAACTGGTTCTTATAAACAGGCATAATGCTTTTCACTGATAAGCCCCTATTTGTAAGCCTAAGCTAAATTAAACACAAGAAAATTTTGTTAATTCATTTGTCCTAAGTGTAGAATTTTAAAAACAAGCAGAGGAAAAGCTAGTTTATAGTTTTGTTTTAGTCTCTGTGAATATATCATACTAAGAAAATTAATAATAAATATAAGTAAGGTTCAGGTGGGAAAGAAGTTTAAACCTCTTGAGAATAAACTTTTCAAGATGCCCTCAGGCCCATTAGCAATATCATTTACATATAAATAATTGATGCCTAATTATAAATCATTTTTATCTCTTCAAAAGTAGGTCCCAAAGAGCTGGTGGTAGGCAATGCTTTGTTTGACTAGTTCCAATTATTGTATTAATCAAAATTTAATTGGACAAACCAAGCTCAGTTTCAATTACTTACTTAACTAACATAATAGAAAACCAACAGTAAAAACAGTGCAATTTTACAATTAAGACTGCCAATATCAGATTAGCTTCCTCAAGGAATGTAAACCATTGCGGTGTTAATGCAGTTGCTTTCATGTTTTTTATTTACTTTCCATTGATTCATTTACTTACGCGACTTACTTCTATATTTTGGCCCTTTAATTCTCAAATCTTTCACATTTGTGTGTGAAATCCTCCAACTTCCTGTTCTCTATCAAATCACAAGACTGACCTATTTGTCTTTAGTTTCCATATCCAAGCTCAAGGTGAGTTTGTTCAACCAGCTTATTAACTATTTGAACTTCATCAAGATGCATTGCTCTGGTCGAGTGATTTACAATGGAGAGAGAGAGAGAGAGAGAGAGAGAGAGAGAGAGAGACATTGTGACTTCCTGGTTATAGCCCTGGTGTTCAGACAGAAGAACTCACATGAGGAATTTGATTAGTTTCCACAGCATTTTCCTAGCCCATTTAACTTTCCAATTCTCTTTCACACTTAGGCAATGTGGTCGGCCCAACTGTTGCTTTCTTTGGGAGCATTAGGGATTCCTGGAAAGGGTCTAGGGAAAGTAAGGCAAGTAAATTCGAAAATTTTCAGTTCTTTCTTGGCTTTTAATTAAAGCTTCTGATCATTTAAAATGGCGGGAACAGTGTTGTGTTGTGCCTATGTCCTCATTATCAACAGCTCCTAATTCATCTGAGTGGAATCTCACTGTGATATTTTGCTTCGGTCATAAAGAGGGGTGAAGCAAGAGAAAGGGATTCTCATCCAGGTACTAGGTGCTCGACAAAACGCAGGTAAGGAAAAATGGTGAAGCGGAAACTGGGACTCAGAATTTCCATCGCAATTTTCTGGACCATGACCATCCCAACCATTACAGCAGAAAACTCTGCTACCATAATGTCAACTCATTCTTGCCCCTTCCCATCTTCACTGCCCCCAGCAAATGGTCACCTCTCACTGCCATGAAGGTCTAACTGGGGACCTGCTTCAAATGTGTGTGTGCAGAACAAATAAAACACTCTTGAATGAGTGTTAGAAAGTTTGGGAAAGTTTTTAGAGAAAAAGTACATTATGCAGTTGCTGGGAATGTATGGCACAGTAGGAGGACAGACTTTCTTTTTCAACTTTTGCTGCCCACTCCCAGCATCCTTTATCACACCTGATACACCTTGGCGTTCTGATAAATGTTTGATGAAGTAATGGATAAATAATCTTAAAGTCAGCACAGAAAGAAGCATTATCCCTAGGGTTGGATTTGCCAGGCCGCATTGTTCTATTTCTCTCTTTTGTCTGTTCACAAATACTGTTGTCAAGGGGACTCTCTGTGGAAACTGTTTAAGTTACCACATTGTTAATTCTTACATTTTATTGCAACCAAGATGAAAACAGATTCATAGGGAATTAAGACTGACTTGCATGGAAGTTTAAATGTATTCTGTATCAGTCTGAAATTGAGGAGGCACTTGGCTGAACTCTGAAGGCGTAAAATCTGATATTTCATTAAAATTTCCTGGTAGCTTTCAAAATGTTACCCAGCACTGAGGCAACAATCCACGATTCCTGCTATGGTTAATTTAAAATCTGCCAAAGGCAATGGTCGTTGTTTTAAAGTTAGAAAAAAAAAAGGATTAAGTCAGTTCAACATTGTGGTTTTCAAGACTTTAGCATCCAGTAACGATGAAATAGGTAATCTGGACCAGCCCTGAGGACTGTCACTGAGGGCAACTAGGAAATATGGACACCAGATAAAGACTCAGAGAGATAACAAACAATGAAGAATATAAGGCTAAAACTGAAAAGAGAGTCTCCTCCCTAATGGCTGGTTTTGCTCTGAGGACATTTGCTGATTCTGGTGAGGCAGCTGAAGACTAAACAGAATTTTCATAACCTTAAAGGGGTAGGGAGCTACAAATGGAGTTTGGTAAACCAACTGTGCGCTGGGTTAGGACCCCAAAATGCTATACCTGAGGAGACAGGGTGACCTAGATGTATACCAGCCTCTGTCTGACTACAGTCTGATTTCAAACTATCCAGATCCCCCGGAAAATCTCACTATGAAATTGGATTAAAATGATCCCTGAACGCTGATGCTCCCAGGTACATGTAGAAGCAAATAAAAATTGTCCTGGAGGAATATAATATTGTTCTCTGCCTCAAATTCTTTCTAGAAACATTTTTTTAAACTGAAGTCATACAGAGTTAATGATATAACAAAACCCACAAGGGAATAAGACAACATGACAAACTAGCAGAAAAGAATAGACAACAGGAATATCCAGAGGCTCCAGATGTCATGTGGTAATTATCAAATACCTTGGATTTTTTTTAAAAAGGTAATTTAATATTAATTTCATTTCAACAAAGAGTTATTGAGTACTATTATAGAGAAATTCAAGAACATAAATACCAATAGGACACAGTTCCCACTTTCAGAGAATTTACAGTAACTATACAAAATATATATGCATTTTTTCTTCTTTTATTTAGTATCTTTGTGGAGAGGCTGTTAGTCCCTAAGGAATAAAAAAAGGAAAAGAAAAAGAAAAAGGTGGTTTCTATTCCCATTAAGCCTCCATGCAACTGTGGGAGAGAGGCATTTGTCAAGGAATGTCAATAATAAGCATAAAACTAGCCAGTACTTCTCTAAAAAAAGAAGCAAATACTGCTAAAGGTAAATATTAGAAATAGGGAGACCTGACCAAAGTGAGAGAGGAGGAAGCTCTCCTGAGAAAGTGATGACTGGGCTTTCGAAGAGGTAGAATTTCGCTGGTGTTGTTTCTAAAATGACAGCACGAGTACATGTCTCCTTGACTTACAACCTTTAGCAATTCTGCATCCACTATAAGATAAGGTCTGTGTAACAGGCTTCTTGAATGGACTGAATCAGATGGTATGACCAATTTTCAGCTCAGATGCAGAAACCAATCCAGCCCAGTCTGAATTAAAACTTTAGCTTAGCATCCGATTCAAAGGGTGTCCTGCAGTAAGGAAGGGGGTAGGGAGCATAGTCTGTTCTTCTATTTTCCTGATTTCTCCTTATTCTGTTGTTTTACTTTAAGGATTTGGGCTCATGGAAAGGGACAAAGGAAAAAAGGGAGAAGAGTCATTTAATCAGATAACCACCAATAAGCATCCAAATGCTGGCTGTCTTGTGAAGTGAATTTGTGGGCTCTTTGGAGGTATCCCCACATTGTACTATTCATGCAGTGGGAGAAATACTCTCTGGTGAGCCTGTTGTGAACCCTTCCACACCCCGCACCAATAGCTCTTGCCCCAGTAACTCAACCTACTGTGTCTTATCCCTGAAACCTCACCCTGGGCGAGCATCTATGAGGCACACTTGGCCACAAGGATGCAGGGAGTGGAAACTGTCTTGATGGTCCCTTCACTCCCACCCCTGCTGCCTGCATAAGGAGCTCTGCCTGGCTTCTCACTTTAACGATTCTCTGGTCAGGAAATACATACACCTGAAACTAAAATAACGTATGTTAATTATACCTTAATTTTAAAAAAAGGGTTGAATTCTTGGCTCTTTACATCTTGTAAACCTAAATCACTCAAAAAAAAAAAAAAAAAAGAGGAAATACATACAGCCTCTAGGTCTGTATACGCTTCCCAAGGATTCTCTCCACCGTGGCAGCTCCGCTGGAAGGGTTGATGAGTTTCTGTAGTTTAATGAGCATCAGTACAGGGATGAAATGCTGGCCTCTTCGTTTTGCATATCCTCAGCCTCTCTGAAGGTCTCTCTCTCATTCTCTCATTCTTGGTCTCTCTGTCCCTCTCTGTCTCTCCCTCATACACACACAGCTTGGGGAGGGGAAGGAAGGAAGAAATGAAAAGTATATATCCTCTAAGTATGAGATTCACTGCCTCTATCAATTCCCCTTCAACAAACTGATTCTTATATAAGCCAGAAGGAGGGTTGGTGAAAAGAGAAAGTCTGCTTTGGACTCATTTTAATAAGATTTAAGATCTAACGAGGTGTCTGTTGCTCCTGTTAACAGCAATTGCCCTCAATTTTGGGGCATTAGACAAATTTAGAGAGAACAAGAAGAATCGCATTCAACATCCAGTCACATCCAATTTTCTAATTATGACTCAAGACATTCATGATACAACTCCTGACGACCTCTCCCATCATTCCCCACACTCCCACATGCCAGGCATTCTCGAGAACTTGCAATATCTCAAATATGACTCGCTTTTCCATGCCTCCCCAGTACTCCTGCCACCTCTGCTTGAAATCTGTATTGTTTCTATTGTGGTAATATTAAGTTGAAGAGTAGTTACTGAATTCAATCAAAATTCATTGACTGTCTACTAAGACATGAGAATCTCTGCCCTTCTGGAATTTATAATCTCATTCCCAACAGTCTAGGAGCTCCATGAGGGCAGACAGTGTATCCGGATGTTCCCGGATACAAACACTTTTAAGTACCGAATGGTAGTGAATGAGCTACTGAAGCAGATGTTGTAAAAGGAAGGATATAGATGTAAAGCAAGGACCACGGGAACACAGAAGAGAAAGGGAGTCCTACTAAAAGCATTATTGAAACCTTTTAGAGAAATTGATATTTCTTCTAGGCTTTGAAGGAAGATGCTATGGTGGAATTGTGTCCCCTAAAAAAATCATGTTCAAGTCCTATCCTCCAGCACCTCAGAATGTGTCCTTATTTGGCTATGGGGTCATCCCAGATGTAATTAGTTAAGATGAGGTCATGCTGGAGTATGAATTTCTAATGAATATGACTAATGTTCTTTTAAAAAAAGGAAATTTGGACACAGGCATGCATACAGGGAAAACACTGTGTGAAGATGAAGGTAGAAATCAGGGCAAAGCAGCAGAGGCCAAGGAAGGCCAAAAATAGCCAGCAGACCACCAGACACTAGGGGAAGAGGCATGGAACACATTCTTCCTTATAGCCCTCAGAAGAAATTAACCCCGAGGACACCTGATTGTAGATATGCAATCTCTAAAACTGGCAGACAACAAATTTCTGTTGGTTAAGACACCCAGTTTGTGGTATTTTGTTATAGCAGACCTAGCAAACTAATACAGAAGGGAAAGATTTAATCAGATAAATACAGAATGCATAATGCACCTTGAACAAAACCTAGAGTGGAAAGATAGCTGAGTGTGTCGTGGAACAGTTGATATTCCTCAGGAGTGAAATGGATGTTGCAAGGGACAGAGGGCAAATATATGGCACAAGTGAAGGTTCTATCAGAAGTCTGGAGCCCGACTGTCAGAAG
This sequence comes from Ailuropoda melanoleuca, assembly GCF_002007445.2. Lineage (NCBI taxonomy): Eukaryota > Metazoa > Chordata > Mammalia > Carnivora > Ursidae > Ailuropoda > Ailuropoda melanoleuca. The sequence continues at coordinate 35,228,031 of NC_048233.1, forward strand.
ATTTTGACTATCATGCTGAAAAGCTTAGGATTTTTTTTTTTTTTAAGATAATAGGGACATTTTACACATTGTGAATTGGAGAGACTCTTAGTCATGACTCACTCATTCATCTAATCAACAAGTATTTACTGAATGACTAAAACATTGTTCTAAGCATTAAGGATACAGAAGGAGAGAGATAATAAATTCATAAAACAAATAAATACACGTCAGATTGAGATTACTGTTGTGGAGGGAAAAGACAGGGTAATAAGTGGGGGAAAGTATAGATAAAGCGAATAATGTTATCAATTGAAGAAAAATAAAACAGGATGAGGAGACAGTTCTATAAAGAAGGGGACAGAGAGGGGTACATTATTTGAGGGGGTGGTCAGGGAAGATGTCTCTGATAAGTGGCATTTGAGATCAGCAAGAAATAGGAAACAGGCTGGGCTGCATTTAGAATATTGGCAGTCCTGGACCCAGAAGTATGGGTTGGAGCAGTTGGTATTTGCTTTATGGTGTTTGAGGGGAAAAAAGGAGCAATTGCAGCTGTCATGCAGTGATCAGAGGGGAGAGTTTTAGAAGTTGGAAGTCAGAAAGTTTGGGAAGAAATGAGAGATAACAGGATGTAATGATGCAATAATGAGCGTTTGCAAATACTTGGTTCTTTTCTCCTGGGATTGCACCTAAAAAGGTATGGCCATCCCAAACTGACCACTGTGAATACAGTCAAGACCCAGGTATACAGTTCCTGTCCTGGAGTGGCCAAGGAGTTGTGCCACGACTCCACCTGCTACTCACAGACATTAGCATACCTAAAGAAAGGGAGGGTCTGCTACACAAAAATAAACTCCAAATGGATGAAAGACCTCAATGTGAGACAGGAATCCATCAAAATTCTAGAGGAGAACATAGGCAACAACTTCTATGACATCGGCCAGAGCAACCTTTTTCACGACACATCTCCAAAGGCAAGAGAAATAAAAGATAAAATGAACTTATGGGACTTTATCAGGATAAAGAGCTTCTGCACAGCCAAGGAAACAGTCAAAAAAACTAAGAGACAGCCCACGGAATGGGAGAATATATTTGCAAAGGACACCACAGATAAAGGACTGGTATCCAAGATCTACAAAGAACTTCTCAAACTCAATACACGAGAAACAAATAAACAAATCATAAAATGGGCAGAAGATATGAACAGACACTTTTCCAATGAAGACATACAAATGGCTAACAGACACATGAAAAAATGTTCAAAATCATTAGCCATCAGGGAAATTCAAATCAAAACCACACTGAGATACCACCTTACGCCAGTTAGAATGGCAAAGATAGACAAGGCAAGAAACAACAATTGTTGGAGAGGATGTGGAGAAAGGGGATCCCTCCTACATTGTTGGTGGGAATGCAAGTTGGTACAGCCACTCTGGAAAACAGTGTGGAGGTCCCTTAAAAAGTTAAAAATTGAACTACCCTATGACCCAGCCATTGCACTACTGGGTGTTTACCCCAAAGATACAGACGTAGTAAAGAGAAGGGCCATATGCACCCCAATGTTCATAGCTGCATTGTCCACAATAGCCAAATCATGGAAGGAGCCGAGATGCCCTTCAACAGATGACTGGATTAAGAAGCTGTGGTCCATATATACAATGGAATATTACTCAGCTATCAGAAAGAACGAATTCTCAACATTTGCTGCAACATGGACGGCACTGGAGGAGATAATGCTAAGTGAAATAAGTCAAGCAGAGAAAGACAATTATCATATGATTTCTCTCATCTATGGAACATAAGAGCTAGGAGGATCGGTAGGGGAAGAAAGGGATAAAGAAAAGGGGGGTAATCAGAAGGGGGAATGAAACATGAGAGACTATGGACTATGAGAAACAAACTGAAGACTTCAGAGGGGAGGGGGTGGGGGAAGGGGATAGACTGGTGATGGGTAGTAAGGAGGGCACGTATTGCATGGTGCACTGGGTGTTATATGCAACTAATGAAGCATCAAACTTTACATCGGAATCTGGGGATGTACTGTATGGTGATTAACATAATATAATAAAATAAAATAAAAAAAAATAAAGAAAGGGAGGGTCTGATGACACAGCCCGCTCTTCCAGTGAACGAAAGCAATTTCAACATTGTTGGGTATATGGAGAGTACTTCTCAATGTAAGTGCTGGGTTTTTCACCTCAGAAAAATGATGAATTATTGAAAAGCACTCAGCTTGATTCTTTTTTTCCTGCAACACATATTTTCTTATAGCATTTAAAGCGCAGGAGCCAGGAAACTTCGCCAAATTTTATGTATAGAAAACGTTCTCAACATCTTAAGAGTCTAGTTAGCAATAGAGATGATTGAATATTTACATAATTAGAAAGTATGGTCAGAATTTAAATGAATCATTATAGGCACTGTCCCTGAGGAAAGCCCGAAAGCTCCCACCTAGGTCCAAATTAATGCATAGGGAAGAATGGCACCAAATTACATACCAAACCGCAGCTTTAAGAATTACTCAGACCCCAGTCAATAACCTGGCTAATTTTAAATTACAGAAAAGCCATACTTTGTAGGTATCCATGCCTATCATTTGATTAACATTTACAAACAAAAATGATTCTCACAGCTCTTTGGTGATGCTTGAAATATTTTATTTTTTTCTATTTGGAGGCAGAGAAATTTGCAAGAGTCACTTTAAAGATTTTTTTAAATGACTGCATGAAAATCCAGGATAAAGCAGAAAATTGAACTTGGTCCTGTGCTCTGGTTGAGAGGACAATACTCATTTCCAACTTCCCGGAGGTTTGAATTCTAGCCATTGTGGGAAGACTGACAAACCTTATCTAAATTGCCATTTTTCAAAAGCTTGCTGCAAATGTGGGAGGGGAAAATTATGCCCCTCCCAACTCTCACCCTTATATAAATAGAACACACTCTCATTAGGACTTCATTTTAGATTCATTGGAAAGGACTCAAGTCGCACCTCTGAAGTTTTTATCTAACCAGACATAAAGCATACCTATGAGGAATTAGAAAACATTTTTGGAAAAAAAAAATCAACAACTATAAATACTGTTTGGGTCTAAACTCAGCTTCCCTTTTTCTCTTCACGTATTCTCCTGAATAGGAAAAGCAAATGATTTTAAACTCTTCATGACCATCACTCTCTTCTACCTGGAAGCAAGATTTATCAGTTTGAATTAGAAAGATGGTACAATTGGAAAGGGTCTTAGAGTTTATCTTGTTTAGCCCCTTCACTTTAAGAAGCATTGCCCAAGGGACTAAATCACTTGCTCTAGGTGGCACAGAAAGAAAAGCATGGCTCTGAAATTAAATATAATTTGAACACATCCATGACACCACATGGATGTATCTGGAAGACATTGTGCTCAGTGAAGGAAGCCAGACACAAAAAGCCACATCGTGTATGATTCTGTTTATATGAAGTATCCCAGATAGGCAAATCCATAGAGACAGAAAACAGATTCATGTGAAGCAGGGGCTGAGGGCACAGGGGGGAATGGGGAATGATTGCTTTATGGCCACAGAGTTTCGTTTCGGGGTGATGAAGATAGTCTGCAGCTAGATAGAGGTAATGGTTGCACACCATTGGGAATGTACTAAATGACACTGAATTGTGCACTTTAAAATGGTAAAAATAAAGAGGGGAGTTAAGATGGCAGAGGAGTAGGGGACCCCTTTTTCAGCCGGTCCCCTGAGTTGAGATGGATAGGTACCAGACCAGCAGGAACATCCACGGAATCAGCCTGAGACGCAGGAAGATACATCTAGATCTCTACAAATGAACATCTCCAGCGCAGAGTATCGAGGTACGAAGCGGGGAGCCGTGAAACCGTGCACAGATATTGGAAGATAAACAGAAGGGGGTGGGAGCCACCGTGTCAGGGCGCCGGGNGTCCCCTGAGTTGAGCTGGATAGGTACCAGACCAGCAGGAACATCCACGGAATCAGCCTGAGACGCAGGAAGATACATCTAGATCTCTACAAATGAACATCTCCAGCGCAGAGTATCGAGGTACGAAGCGGGGAGCCGTGAAACCGTGCACAGATATTGGAAGATAAACAGAAGGGGGTGGGAGCCACCGTGTCAGGGCGCCGGGAAGCGGTAGCCACCT